>NW_027667219.1:0-66000 GCF_963924665.1 Micromys minutus
AAGGACAAAAATTCCCTTTGTTTTGAGAAAAAAAGACAGAAATTCCACTTATTTAGAGGCAAAAATGCAGAAATTTCCCTTATTTTGGAGCAAAAATGAAGAAATTTCCCTTTTTTATGGCAAAAAGTTATGCATTCCCCTTATTTTCGGGCAAAAAGTCAGAAATTTCCCGTATTTTGGAGCATAATTGCAGAAATTCCCCTAGTTGTGGTGCAGAAAGACAGAAATTCCCTATATGTTGGGGCAAAAAGACAGAAATTCTCCTTATTTTGGGGCAAAACTCAGAAATTCCACTTATTTTGGGCCAAAATTCCAGAAATTTCCCTTATTTTGGGGCAAAATTGCAGAAATTTCACTTATTTTGGGGCAAAATTGCAGAAATTTCACTTATTTCAGGGAAAAAAAGAAGAAATTTTCTTTATTTTGGGGCAAAAAGGCAGAAATTCCTAATATTTTCTGGCAAAAATGCAGAAATTTCCCTTATTTTGAGGTAAAAAGGCTGAAATTCCCCTTATTTGGGGGCAAAAAGGCAGAAATTTCCCTTATTTTAAGGCAAAATTGCAGAAATTTCACTTATTTGGAGGCAAAAAGACAGAAATTCTCCTTATTTTGGGGCAAAACTTAGAAATTCCACTTATTTTGGGGCAAAATTCCAGAATTTTCCCTTATTTTGGGGAAAAAATTGCAGAAATTTCACTTATTTTGGGGCAAAATTGCAGAAATTTCACTTATTTCAGGGAAAAAAGGAACAAATTTTCCTTATTTTGGGGAAAAAAGTCAAAAATTCCTAATATTTTGTGGCAAAAATGCAGAAATTCCCCTTATTTTGAGGTAAAAAGGCTGAAATTTCCCTTATTTGGGGGCAAAGAGTCAGAAATTTCCCTTATTTTGGGGCAAAATTGGAGAAATTTCACTTATTTCAGGGTAATAATTCAGAAATTCCCCTTATTTTGTGGCAAAAAAGACAGAAATTCCCTTTGTTTTGGGGGAAAAAGACAGAAATTCCATTTATTTAGAGGCAAAAAGGCAGAAATTCCCCTTATTTTGGAGCAAAAATGAAGAAATTTACCTTTTTATGGCAAAAAGGTATGCATTCCCCTTACTTTCGGGATAAAAAGCAGAAATTCCCTGTATTTTAAAGCAAAATTGCAGAAATTCTCATAATTTTCAGGCAAAAAGTCAGAAATTCTCCTTATTTTGGAGCAAAAAGACAGAAGATCTTTTTTTTTTTGGGAGCAAACATTCAGAAATTCTCGTTATTTTGGGGCAAAATTGCAGAAATTTCCTTTACATTGGGGCAAAATTGCAGAAATTTCCCTTATTTTGGGGCAAAAATCAGAAATTCCCCTTCTTTTGGGGCAAAATTCAAGAAATTTCCTTTATTTTGGGGCAAAATTACAGGAATTTACCTTATTTTGGGGCAAAATTGAAGAAATTTACCTTATTTGGTGCAAAATTGCAGAAATTTCACTTATTTTCATATAAAGGCTGAAATTTCCTTCATTTTGGGGCAAAAAGGGAGAAATTCCCCTTATTTTAAGGCAAAATTGCAGAAATTTCACTTATTTGGGGGCAAAAAGACAGAAATTCTCCTTATTTTGGGGCAAAACTTAGAAATTCCACTTATTTTGGGGCAAAATTCCAGAAATTTCCCTTATTTTGGGGAAAAAATTGCAGAAATTTCACTTATTTTGGGGCAAAATTGCAGAAATTTCACTTATTTCAGGGAAAAAAGGAACAAATTTTCTTTATTTTGGGGCAAAAAGTCAGATATTCCTAATATTTTGTGGCAAAAATGCAGAAATTCCCCTTTTTTTGAGGTAAAAAGGCTGAAATTTCCCTTATTTGTGGGCAAAGAGGCAGAAATTTCCCTTATTTTGGGGCAAAATTGGAGAAATTTCACTTATTTCAGGGTAATAATTCAAAAATTCCCCTTATTTTGTGGCAAAAAAGACAGAAATTCCCTTTGTTTTGGGGGAAAAAGACAGAAATTCCATTTATTTAGAGGCAAAAAGGCAGAAATTCCCCTTATTTTGGAGCAAAAATGAAGAAATTTACCTTTTTATGGCAAAAAGGTATGCATTCCCCTTACTTTCGGGATAAAAAGCAGAAATTCCCCGTATTTTAAAGCAAAATTGCAGAAATTCTCATAATTTTCAGGCAAAAAGGCAGAAATTCTCCTTATTTTGGAGCAAAAAGACAGAAGATCTTTTTTTTTTTTTTGGGAGCAAACATTCAGAAATTTTCATTATTTTGGGGCAAAATTGCAGAAATTTCCTTTACATTGGGGCAAAATTGCAGAAATTTCCCTTATTTTGGGGCAAAAATCAGAAATTCCCCTTCTTTTTGGGCAAAATTCAAGAAATTTCCTTTATTTTGTGGCAAAATTACAGGAATTTACCTTATTTTGGGGCAAAATTGAAGAACTTTACCTTATTTGGTGCAAAATTGCAGAAATTTCACTTATTTTCAGGTAAAAAGACTGAAATTTCCTTCATTTTGGGGCAAAAAGGGAGAAATTCCCCTTATTTTGGGGCAAAATTGCAGAAATTTCCCTTATTATTGGGAAAAATTGCAGAAATTTTCCTTATTTTAGGGCAAAATTGCAGAAATTTCACTTATTTCAGAGAAAAAAAGCAAAAATTTTTCTTATTTTGGGGCAAAAAGGCAGAAATTTCCATTAATTTGTGGCAAAAAGGCAGAAATTCACCTTATTTTGGTGTAAAATGCAGAAATTTCACATATTTCAGGGCAAAAAGGCAGCAATTTCCCTTATTTTGGGGCAAAATTGCAGAAATTTCACTTATTTCAGTGTAATAAGTCAGAAATTTCCCGTATTTTGAGGCAAAAAGGACAGAAATTCCCTTTGTTTTGAGAAAAAAAGACAGAAATTCCACTTATTTAGAGGCAAAAATGCAGAAATTTCCCTTATTTTGGAGCAAAAATGAAGTAATTTCCCTTTTTTATGGCAAAAAGTTATGCATTCCCCTTATTTTCGGGCAAAAAGGCAGAAATTTCCCGTATTTTGGAGCATAATTGCAGAAATTCCCCTAGTTGTGGTGCAGAAAGACAGAAATTCCCTATATGTTGGGGCAAAAAGACAGAAATTCTCCTTATTTTGGGGCAAAACTCAGAAATTCCACTTATTTTGGGCCAAAATTCCAGAAATTTCCCTTATTTTGGGGCAAAATTGCAGAAATTTCACTTATTTTGGGGCAAAATTGCAGAAATTTCACTTATTTCAGGGAAAAAAAAAGAAATTTTCTTTATTTTGGGGCAAAAAGGCAGAAATTCCTAATATTTTCTGGCAAAAATGCAGAAATTTCCCTTAATTTGAGGTAAAAAGGCTGAAATTCCCCTTATTTGGGGGCATAAAGGCAGAAATTTCCCTTATTTTAAGGCAAAATTGCAGAAATTTCACTTATTTGGAGGCAAAAAGACAGAAATTCTCCTTATTTTGGGGCAAAACTTAGAAATTCCACTTATTTTGGGGCAAAATTCCAGAAATTTCACTTATTTTGGGGCAAAATTGCAGAAATTTCACTTATTTCAGGAAAAAAAGGAACAAATTTTCCTTATTTTAGGGCAAAAAGTCAAAAATACCTAATATTTTGTGGCAAAAATGCAGAAATTCCCCTTATTTTGAGGTAAAAAGGCTGAAATTTCCCTTATTTGGGGTCAAAGAGGCAGAAATTTCCCTTATTTTGGGGCAAAATTGGAGAAATTTCACTTATTTCAGGGTAATAATTCAGAAATTCCCCTTATTTTGTGGCAAAAAAGACAGAAATTCCCTTTGTTTTGGGGGAAAAAGACAGAAATTCCATTTATTTAGAGGCAAAAAGGCAGAAATTCCCCTTATTTTGGAGCAAAAATGAAGAAATTTACCTTTTTATGGCAAAAAGGTATGCATTCCCCTTACTTTCGGGATAAAAAGCAGAAATTCCCCGTATTTTAAAGCAAAATTGCAGAAATTCTCATAATTTTCAGGCAAAAAGTCAGAAATTCTCCTTATTTTGGAGCAAAAAGACAGAAGATCTTTTTTTTTTTTGGGAGCAAACATTCAGAAATTCTCGTTATTTTGGGGCAAAATTGCAGAAATTTCCTTTACATTGGGGCAAAATTGCAGAAATTTCCCTTATTTTGGGGCAAAAATCAGAAATTCCCCTTCTCTTGGGGCAAAATTCAAGAAATTTCCTTTATTTTGGGGCAAAATTACAGGAATTTACCTTATTTTGGGGCAAAATTGAAGAAATTTACCTTATTTGGTGCAAAATTGCAGAAATTTCACTTATTTTCAGTTAAAAAGGCTGAAATTTCCTTCATTTTGGGGCAAAAAGGGAGAAATTCCCCTTATTTTGGGGCAAAATTGCAGAAATTTCCCTTATTATTGGGAAAAATTGCAGAAATTTTCCTTATTTTAGGGCAAAATTGCAGAAATTTCACTTATTTCAGAGAAAAAAAGCAAAAATTTTTCTTATTTTGGGGCAAAAAGGCAGAAATTTCCATTAATTTGTGGCAAAAAGGCAGAAATTCACCTTATTTTGGTGTAAAATGCAGAAATTTCACATATTTCAGGGCAAAAAGGCAGCAATTTCCCTTATTTTGGGGCAAAATTGCAGAAATTTCACTTATTTCAGTGTAATAAGTCAGAAATTCCCCTTATTTTGAGGCAAAAAGCACAGAAATTCCCTTTGTTTTGAGGGAAAAAGACAGAAATTCCACTTATTTAGAGGCAAAAATGCAGAAATTTCCCTTATTTTGGAGCAAAAATGAAGAAATTTCCCTTTTTTATGGCAAAAAGTTATGCATTCTCCTTATCTTCGGGCAAAAAGGCAGAAATTCCCCGTATTTTGGAGCATAATTGCAGAAATTCCCCTAGTTGTGGTGCAGAAAGACAGAAATTCCCTATATGTTGCGGCAAAAAGACAGAAATTCTCCTTATTTTGGGGCAAAACTCAGAAATTCCACTTATTTTGGGGCAAAATTCCAGAAATTTCCCTTATTTTGGGGCAAAATTGCAGAAATTTCACTTATTTGGGGGCAAAATTGCAGAAATTTCACTCATTTCAGGGAAAAAAAGATGAAATTTTCTTTATTTTGGGGCAAAAAGGCAGAAATTCCTAATATTTTCTGGCAAAAATGCAGAAATTCCCCTTATTTTTAGGTAAAAAGGCTGAAATTCCTTTTATTTGGGAGCAAAAATGCAGAAATTTCCCTTATTTTGGGGCAAAATTGCAGAAATTTCACTTATTTAGAGGCAAAAATACAGAAATTCTCCTTATTTTGGGGCAAAACTTAGAAATTCCACTTATTTGGGGGCAAAATTTCAGAAATTTCCCTTATTTTGGGGCAACATTGCAGAAATTTCACTTATTTTCGGGCAAAATTGCAGAAATTTCACTTATTTCAGGGAAAAAAGGCACAAATTTTCCTTATTTTGGGGCAAAAAGTCAGAAATTCCTAATATTTTGTGGCAAAAATGCAGAAATTCCCCTTATTTTGAGGTAAAAAGGCTGAAATTCCCCTTATTTGGGGGCAAAGAGGCAGAAATTTCCATTATTTTGGGGCAAAATTGGAGAAATTTCACTTATTTCAGGGTAATAATTCAGAAATTCCCCTTATTTTGGGTCAAAAAAGACAGAAATTCCTTTTGTTTTGGGGGAAAAAGACAGAAATTCCACTTATTTAGAGGCAAAAAGGCAGAAATTCCCCTTATTTTGAAGAAAAAATGAAGAAATTTACCTTTTTATGGCAAAAAGATATGCATTCCCCTTACTTTTGGGATAAAAAGCAGAAATTCCTCGTATTTTGAAGCAAATTGCAGAAATTCTCATAATTTTCGGGAGAAAAGGCAAAAATTCTCCGCATTTTGGGGCAAAAAGACAGAAGATTTCCTTTTATCGGGAGCAAACATTCAGAAATTCTCCTTATTTTGGGGCAAAATTGCAGAAATTTCCTTTACATTGGGGCAAAATTGCAGAAATTTCCCTTATTTTGGGGCAAAATTGCAGAAATTTCACTTACTTCAGGGTAATAAGTCAGAAATTCCCCTTATTTTGGGGCAAAAAAGACAGAAATTCTCTTTGTTTTGGGGGAAAAAGACAGAAATTCCACTTATTTAGAGGCAAAAAGGCAGAAATTCCCTTTATTTTGGAGCAAAAATGAAGAAATGTCCCTTTTAATGGCAAAAAGGTATGCATTCCCATTATTTTCAGGCAAAAAGGCAGAAATTCCCCGTATTTTGGAGCAAAATTGCAGAAATTCCCCTAATTTTGGGGCAAAATGCAGAAATTCCCTTTATTTTGGGGCAAAAATCAGAAATTCCCCTTATTTTGTGGCAAAATTGCAGAAATTTCACTTATTTCAGTGTAATAAGTCAGAGATTCCTCTTTTTTTGAGGCAAAAAAGACAGAAATTCCCTTTGTTTTGAGGGAAAAAGACAGAAATTCCACTTATTTAGAGGCAAAAATGCAGAAATTTCCCTTATTTTGGAGCAAAAATGAAGAAATTTCCCTTTTTTATGGCAAAAAGTTATGCATTCCCCTTATTTTCGGGCAAAAAGGCAGAAATTCCCCGTATTTTGGAGCATAATTGCACAAATTCCCCTAGTTGTGCTGCAGAAAGACAGAAATTCCCTATATGTTGGGGCAAAAAGACAGAAATTCTCCTTATTTTGGGGCAAAACTCAGAAATTCCACTTATTTTGGGGCAAAATTCCAGAAATTTCCCTTATTTTGGGGCAAAATTGCAGAAATTTCACTTATTTTGGGGCAAAATTGCAGAAATTTCACTCATTTCAGGGAAGAAAAGAAGAAATTTTCTTTATTTTGGGGCAAAAAGGCAGAAATTCCTAATATTTTCTGGCAAAAATGCAGAAATTCCCCTTATTTTTAAATAAAAAGGCTGAAATTCCTTTTATTTGGGAGCAATAATGCAGAAATTTCCCTTATTTTGGGGCAAAATTGCAAAAATTTCACTTATTTAGAGGCAAAAATACAGAAATTCTGCTTATTTTGGGGCAAAACTTAGAAATTCCACTTATTTTGGGCAAAATTCCAGAAATTTCCCTTATTTTGGGGCAACATTGCAGAAATTTCACTTATTTTGGGGCAAAATTGCAGAAATTTCACTTATTTCAGGGAAAAAAGGCACAAATTTTCCTTATTTTGGGGCAAAAAGTCAGAAATTCCTAATATTTTGTGGCAAAAATGCAGAAATTCCCCTTATTTTGAGGTAAAAAGGCTGAAATTCCCCTTATTTGGGGGCAAAAATGCAGAAATTTCCCTTATTTTAAGGCAAAATTGCAGAAATTTCACTTATTTGGAGGCAAAAAGACAGAAATTCTCCTTATTTTGGGGCAAAACTTAGAAATTCCACTTATTTTGGGGCAAAATTCCAGAAATTTCCCTTATTTTGGGGAAAAAATTGCAGAAATTTCACTTATTTTGGGGCAAAATTGCAGAAATTTCACTTATTTCAGGGAAAAAAAGAAACAAATTTTCCTTATTTTGGGGCAAAAAGTCAGAAATTCCTAATATTTTGTGGCAAAAATGCAGAAATTCCCCTTATTTTGAGGTAAAAAGGCTGAAATTCCCCTTATTTGGGGGCAAAGAGGCAGAAATTTCCCTTATTTTGGGGCAAAATTGGAGAAATTTCACTTATTTCAGGGTAATAATTCAGAAATTCCCCTTATTTTGGGGCAAAAAAGACAGAAATTCCCTTTGTTTTGGGGGAAAAAGACAGAAATTCCATTTATTTAGAGGCAAAAAGGCAGAAATTCCCCTTATTTTGGAGCAAAAATGAAGAAATTTACTTTTTTATGGCAAAAAGGTATGCATTCCCCTTACTTTCGGGATAAAAAGCAGAAATTCCCCGTATTTTGAAGCAAAATTGCAGAAATTCTCATAATTTTCCGGCAAAAAGGCAGAAATTCTCCTTATTTTGGAGCAAAAAGAAAGAAGATCTTTTTTTTTTGGGAGCAAACATTCAAAAATTCTCGTTTTTTTGGGGCAAAATTGCAGAAATTTCCTTTACATTGGGGCAAAATTGCAGAAATTTCCCTTATTTTGGGGCAAAAATCAGAAATTCCCCTTCTTTTGGGGCAAAGTTCAAGAAATTTCCTTTATTTTGGGGCAAAATTAGAGGAATTTACCTTATTTTGGGGCAAAATTGAAGAAATTTACCTTATTTGGTGCAAAATTGCAGAAATTTCACTTATTTTCATATAAAGGCTGAAATTTCCTTCATTTTGGGGCAAAAAGGGAGAAATTCCCCTTATTTTAAGGCAAAATTGCAGAAATTTCACTTATTTTGGGGCAAAATTGCAGAAATTTCACTTATTTCAGGGAAAAAAAGAAGAAATTTTCTTTATTTTGGGGCAAAAAGGCAGAAATTCCTAATATTTTCTGGCAAAAATGCAGAAATTCCCCTTATTTTGAGGTAAAAAGGCTGAAATTCCCCTTATTTGGGGGCAAAAAGGCAGAAATTTCCCTTATTTTGTTGCAAAATTGCAGAAATTTCACTTATTTGGAGGCAAAAAGACAGAAATTATCCTTATTTTGGGGCAAAACTGAGAAATTCCACTTATTTTGGGGCAAAATTTTAGAAATTTACCTTATTTTGTGGAAAAAATTGCAGAAATTTCACTTATTTCAGTGTAATAAGTCAAAAATTCCCCTTATTTTGAGGCAAAAAGGACAGAAATTCCCTTTGTTTTGAGAAAAAAAGACAGAAATTCCACTTATTTAGAGGCAAAAATGCAGAAATTTCCCTTATTTTGGAGCAAAAATGAAGAAACTTCCCTTTTTTATGGCAAAAAGTTATGCATTCCCCTTATTTTCGGGCAAAAAGGCAGAAATTTCCCGTATTTTGGAGCATAATTGCAGAAATTCCCCTAGTTGTGGTGCAGAAAGACAGAAATTCCCTATATGTTGGGGCAAAAAGACAGAAATTCTCCTTATTTTGTGGCAAAACTCAGAAATTCCACTTATTTTGGGCCAAAATTCCAGAAATTTCCCTTATTTTGGGGCAAAATTGCAGAAATTTCACTTATTTTGGGGCAAAATTGCAGAAATTTCACTTATTTCAGGGAAAAAAAGAAGAAATTTTCTTTATTTTGGGGCAAAAAGGCAGAAATTCCTAATATTTTCTGGCAAAAATGCAGAAATTTCCCTTATTTTGAGGTAAAAAGGCTGAAATTCCCCTTATTTGGGGGCAAAAAGGCAGAAATTTCCCTTATTTTAAGGCAAAATTGCAGAAATTTCACTTATTTGGAGGCAAAAAGACAGAAATTCTTCTTATTTTGGGGCAAAACTTAGAAATTCCACTTATTTTGGGGCAAAATTCCAGAATTTTCCCTTATTTTGGGGAAAAAATTCCAGAAATTTCACTTATTTTGGGGCAAAATTGCAAAAATTTCACTTATTTCAGGGAAAAAAGGAACAAATTTTCCTTCTTTTGGGGCAAAAAGTCAAAAATTCCTAATATTTTGTGGCAAAAATGCAGAAATTCCCCTTATTTTGAGGTAAAAAGGCTGAAATTTCCCTTATTTGGGGGCAAAGAGGCAGAAATTTCCCTTATTTTGGGGCAAAATTGGAGAAATTTCACTTATTTCAGGGTAATAATTCAGAAATTCCCCTTATTTTGTGGCAAAAAAGACAGAAATTCCCTTTGTTTTGGGGGAAAAAGATAGAAATTCCATTTATTTAGAAGCAAAAAGGCAGAAATTCCCCTTATTTTGGAGCAAAAATGAAGAAATTTACCTTTTTATGGCAAAAAGGTATGCATTCCCCTTACTTTCGGGATAAAAAGCAGAAATTCCCCGTATTTTAAAGCAAAATTGCAGAAATTCTCATAATTTTCAGGCAAAAAGTCAGAAATTCTCCTTATTTTGGAGCAAAAAGACAGAAGATCTTTTTTTTTTTTGGGAGCAAACATTCAGAAATTCTCGTTATTTTGGGGCAAAATTGCAGAAATTTCCTTTACATTGGGGCAAAATTGCAGAAATTTCCCTTATTTTGGGGCAAAAATCAGAAATTCCCCTTCTTTTGGGGCAAAATTCAAAAAATTTCCTTTATTTTGGGGCAAAATTACAGGAATTTACCTTATTTTGGGGCAAAATTGAAGAAATTTACCTTATTTGGTGCAAAATTGCAGAAATTTCACTTATTTTCAGGTAAAAAGGCTGAAATTTCCTTCATTTTGGGGCAAAAAGTGAGAAATTCCCCTTATTTTGGGGCAAAATTGCAGAAATTTCCCTTATTATTGGGAAAAATTGCAGAAATTTTCCTTATTTTAGGGCAAAATTGCAGAAATTTCACTTATTTCAGAGAAAAAAAGCAAAAATTTTTCTTATTTTGGGGCAAAAAGGCAGAAATTTCCATTAATTTGTGGAAAAAAGGCAGAAATTCACCTTATTTTGGTGTAAAATGCAGAAATTTCACATATTTCAGGGCAAAAAGGCAGCAATTTCCCTTATTTTGGGGCAAAATTGCAGAAATTTCACTTATTTCAGTGTAATAAGTCAGAAATTCCCCTTATTTTGAGGCAAAAAGCACAGAAATTCCCTTTGTTTTGAGGGAAAAAGACAGAAATTCCACTTATTTAGAGGCAAAGATGCAGAAATTTCCCTTATTTTGGAGCAAAAATGAAGAAATTTCCCTTTTTTATGGCAAAAAGTTATGCATTCTCCTTATCTTCGGGCAAAAAGGCAGAAATTCCCCGTATTTTGGAGCATAATTGCAGAAATTCCCCTAGTTGTGGTGCAGAAAGACAGAAATTCCCTATATGTTGGGGCAAAAAGACAGAAATTCTCCTTATTTTGTGGCAAAACTCAGAAATTCCACTTATTTTGGGCCAAAATTCCAGAAATTTCCCTTATTTTGGGGCAAAATTGCAGAAATTTCACTTATTTTGGGGCAAAATTGCAGAAATTTCACTTATTTCAGGGAAAAAAAGAAGAAATTTTCTTTATTTTGGGGCAAAAAGGAAGAAATTCCTAATATTTTCTGGCAAAAATGCAGAAATTCCCCTTATTTTGAGGTAAAAAGGCAGAAATTTCCCTTATTTTAAGGCAAAATTGCAGAAATTTCACTTATTTGGAGGCAAAAAGACAGAAATTCTCCTTATTTTGGGGCAAAACTTAGAAATTCCACTTATTTTGGGGCAAAATTCCAGAAATTTCCCTTATTTTGGGGAAAAAATTGCAGAAATTTCACTTATTTTGGGGCAAAATTGCAGAAATTTCACTTATTTCAGGGAAAAAAGGAACAAATTTTCCTTATTTTGGGGCAAAAAGTCAGAAATTCCTAATATTTTGTGGCAAAAATACAGAAATTCCCCTTTTTTTGAGGTAAAAAGGCTGAAATTTCCCTTACTTGGGGGCAAAGAGGCAGAAATTTCCCTTATTTTGGGGCAAAATTGGAGAAATTTCACTTATTTCAGGGTAATAATTCAGAAATTCCCCTTATTTTGGGGCAAAAAAGACAGAAATTCCCTTTGTTTTGGGGGAAAAAGACAGAAATTCCATTTATTTAGAGGCAAAAAGGCAGAAATTCCCCTTATTTTGGAGCAAAAATGAAGAAATTTACTTTTTTATGGCAAAAAGGTATGCATTCCCCTTACTTTCGGGAAAAAAAGCAGAAATTCCCCGTATTTTGAAGAAAAATTGCAGAAATTCTCATAATTTTCAGGCAAAAAGGCAGAAATTCTCCTTATTTTGGAGCAAAAAGACAGAAGATCTTTTTTTTTTGGGAGCAAACATTCAGAAATTCTCGTTATTTTGGGGCAAAATTGCAGAAATTTACCTTATTTTGGGGCAAAATTGAAGAAATTTACCTTATTTGGTGCAAAATTGCAGAAATTTCACTTATTTTCATATAAAGGCTGAAATTTCCTTCATTTTGGGGCAAAAAGGGAGAAATTCCCCTTATTTTAAGGCAAAATTGCAGAAATTTCACTTATTTGGAGGCAAAAAGACAGAAATTCTCCTTATTTTGGGGCAAAACTTAGAAATTCCACTTATTTTGGGGCAAAATTCCAGAAATTTCCCTTATTTTGGGGAAAAAATTGCAGAAATTTCACTTATTTTGGGGCAAAATTGCAGAAATTTCACTTATTTTGGGGCAAAAATCAGAAATTCCCCTTCTTTTGGGGCAAAATTCAAGAAATTTCCTTTATTTTGGGGCAAAATTACAGGAATTTACCTTATTTTGGGGCAAAATTGAAGAAATTTACCTTATTTGGTGCAAAATTGCAAAAATTTCACTTATTTTCAGGTAAAAAGGCTGAAATTTCCTTCATTTTGGGGCAAAAAGGGAGAAATTCCCCTTATTTTGGGGCAAAATTTCAGAAATTTCCCTTATTATTGGGAAAAATTGCAGAAATTTTCCTTATTTTAGGGCAAAATTGCAGAAATTTCACTTATTTCAGAGAAAAAAGGAAAAATTTTTCTTATTTTGGGGCAAAAAGGCAGAAATTTCCATTAATTTGTGGCAAAAAGGCAGAAATTCACCTTATTTTGGTGTAAAATGCAGAAATTTCACATATTTCAGGGCAAAAAGGCAGCAATTTCCCTTATTTTGGGGCAAAATTGCATAAATTTCACTTATTTCAGTGTAATAAGTCAAAAATTCCCCTTATTTTGAGGCAAAAAAGACAGAAATTCCCTTTGTTTTGAGGGAAAAAGACAGAAATTCCACTTATTTAGAGGCTAAAATGCAGAAATTTCCCTTATTTTGGAGCAAAAATGAAGAAATTTCCCTTTTTTATGGCAAAAAGTTATGCATTCCCCTTATTTTCGGGCAAAAAGGCAGAAATTTCCCGTATTTTGGAGCATAATTGCAGAAATTCCCCTAGTTGTGGTGCAGAAAGACAGAAATTCCCTATATGTTGGGGCAAAAAGACAGAAATTCTCCTTATTTTGGGGCAAAACTCAGAAATTCCACTTATTTTGGGCCAAAATTCCAGAAATTTCCCTTATTTTGGGGCAAAATTGCAGAAATTTCACTTATTTTGGGGAAAAATTGCAGAAATTTCACTTATTTCAGGGAAAAAAAGAAGAAATTTTCTTTATTTTGGGGCAAAAAGGCAAAAATTCCTAATATTTTCTGGCAAAAATGCAGAAATTCCCCTTATTTTGAGGTAAAAAGGCTGAAATTCCCCTTATTTGGGGGCAAAAATGCAGAAATTTCACTTATTTCAGGGAAAAAAGGAACAAATTTTCCTTATTTTGGGGCAAAAAGTCAGAAATTCCTAATATTTTGTGGCAAAAATGCAGAAATTCCCCTTTTTTTTGAGGTAAAAAGGCTGAAATTTCCCTTACTTGGGGTCAAAAAGGCAGAAATTTCCCTTATTTTGGGGCAAAATTGGAGAAATTTCACTTATTTCAGGGTAATAATTCAGAAATTCCCCTTATTTTGTGGCAAAAAAGACAGAAATTCCCTTTGTTTTGGGAGAAAAAGACAGAAATTCCATTTATTTAGAGGCAAAAAGGCAGAAATTCCTTTTATTTTGGAGCAAAAATGAAGAAATTTACCTTTTTATGGCAAAAAGGTATGCATTCCCCTTACTTTCGGGATAAAAAGCAGAAATTCCCCGTATTTTGTAGCAAAATTGCAGAAATTCTCATAATTTTCAGGCAAAAAGTCAGAAATTCTCCTTATTTTGGAGCAAAAAGACAGAAGATCTTTTTTTTTTGGGAGCAATCATTCAGAAATTCTTGTTATTTTGGGGCAAAATTGCAGAAATTTCCTTTACATTGGGGCAAAATTGCAGAAATTTCCCTTATTTTGGGGCAAAAATCAGAAATTCCCCTTCTTTTGGGGCAAAATTCAAGAAATTTCCTTTATTTTGGGGCAAAATTACAGGAATTTACCTTATTTTGGGGCAAAATTGAAGAAATTTACCTTATTTGGTGCAAAATTGCAGAAATTTCACTTATTTTCAGGTAAAAAGGCTGAAATTTCTTTCATTTTGGGGCAAAAAGGGAGAAATTCCCCATATTTTGGGGCAAAATTGCAGAAATTTCCCTTATTATTGGGAAAAATTGCAGAAATTTTCCTTATTTTAGGGCAAAATTGCAGAAATTTCACTTATTTCAGAGAAAAAAAGCAAAAATTTTTCTTATTTTGGGGCAAAAAGGCAGAAATTTCCATTAATTTGTGGCAAAAAGGCAGAAATTCACCTTATTTTGGTGTAAAATGCAGAAATTTCACATATTTCAGGGCAAAAAGGCAGCAATTTCCCTTATTTTGGGGCAAAATTGCAGAAATTTCACTTATTTCAGTGTAATAAGTCAGAAATTCCCCTTATTTTGAGGCAAAAAAGACAGAAATTCCCTTTGTTTTGAGGGAAAAAGACAGAAATTCCACTTATTTAGAGGCAAAAATGCAGAAATTTCCCTTATTTTGGAGCAAAAATGAAGAAATTTCCCTTTTTTATGGCAAAAAGTTATGCATTCCCCTTATTTTCGGGCAAAAAAGCAGAAATTTCCCGTATTTTGGAGCATAATTGCAGAAATTCCCCTAGTTGTGGTGCAGAAAGACAGAAATTCCCTATATGTTGGGGCAAAAAGACAGAAATTCTCCTTATTTTGGGGCAAAACTCAGAAATTCCACTTATTTTGGGGCAAAATTCCAGAAATTTCCCTTATTTTGGGGCAAAATTGCAGAAATTTCACTTATTTTGGGGCAAAATTGATGAAATTTCACTTATTTCAGGGAAAAAAAGAAGAAATTTTCTTTATTTTGGGGCAAAAAGGCAGAAATTCCTAATATTTTCTGGCAAAAATGCAGAAATTCCCCTTATTTTGAGGTAAAAAGGCTGAAATTCCCCTTATTTGGGGGCAAAAAGGCAGAAATTTCCCTTATTTTAAGGCAAAATTGCAGAAATTTCACTTATTTGGAGGCAAAAAGACAGAAATTCTCCTTATTTTGTGGCAAAACTTAGAAATTCCACTTATTTTGGGGCAAAATTCCAGAAATTTCCCTTATTTTGGGGAAAAAATTGCAGAAATTTCACTTATTTTGGGGCAAACTTGCAGAAATTTCACTTATTTCAGGGAAAAAAGGAACAAATTTTCCTTATTTTGGGGCAAAAAGTCAGAAATTCTTAATATTTTGTAGCAAAAATGCAGAAATTCCCCTTATTTTGAGGTAAAAAGGCTGAAATTCCCCTTATTTGGGGGCAAAGAGGCAGAAATTTCCCTTATTTTGGGGCAAAATTGGAGAAATTTCACTTATTTCAGGGTAATAATTCAGAAATTCCCCTTATTTTGGGGCAAAAAAGACAGAAATTCCCTTTGTTTTGGGGGAAAAAGACAGAAATTCCATTTATTTAGAGGCAAAAAGGCAGATATTCCCCTTATTTTGGAGCCAAAATGAAGAAATTTACCTTTTTATGGCAAAAAGGTATGCATTCCCCTTACTTTCGGGATAAAAAGCAGAAATTCCCCGTATTTTGAAGCAAAATCGCAGAAATTCTCATAATTTTCAGGCAAAAAGGCAGAAATTCTCCTTATTTTGGGGCAAAAAGACAGAAGATCTTTTTTTTTTTGGGAGCAAACATTCAGAATATCTCGTTATTTTGGGGCAAAATTGCAGAAATTTCCTTTACATTGGGGCAAAATTGCAGAAATTTCCCTTATTTTGGGGCAAAAATCAGAAATTCCCCTTCTTTTGGGGCAAAATTCAAGAAATTTCCTTTATTTTGGGGCAAAATTACAGGAATTTACCTTATTTTGGGGCAAAATTGAAGAAATTTACCTTATTTGGTGCAAAATTGCAGAAATTTCACTTATTTTCAGGTAAAAAGGCTGAAATTTCCTTCATTTTGGGGCAAAAAGGGAGAAATTCCCCTTATTTTGGGGCAAAATTGCAGAAATTTCCCTTATTATTGGGAAAAATTGCAGAAATTTTCCTTATTTTAGGGCAAAATTGCAGAAATTTCACTTATTTCAGAAAAAAAAAAGCAAAAATTTTTCTTATTTTGGGGCAAAAAGGCAGAAATTTCCATTAATTTGTGGCAAAAAGGCAGAAATTCAACTTATTTTGGTGTAAAATGCAGAAATTTCACATATTTCAGGGCAAAAAGGCAGCAATTTCCCTTATTTTGGGGCAAAATTGCAGAAATTTCACTTATTTCAGTGTAATAAGTCAGAAATTCCCCTTATTTTGAGGCAAAAAAGACAGAAATTCCCTTTGTTTTGAGGGAAAAAGACAGAAATTCCACTTATTTAGAGGCAAAAATGCAGAAATTTCCCTTATTTTGGAGCAAAAATGAAGAAATTTCCCTTTTTTATGGCAAAAAGTTATGCATTCCCCTTATTTTCGTGCAAAAAGGCAGAAATTTCCCGTATTTTGGAGCATAATTGCAGAAATTCCCCTAGTTGTGGTGCAGAAAGACAGAAATTCCCTATATGTTGGGGCAAATAGACAGAAATTCTCCTTATTTTGGGGCAAAACTCAGAAATTCCACTTATTTTGGGGCAAAATTCCAGAAATTTCCCTTATTTTGGGGCAAAATTGCAGAAATTTCACTTATTTTGGGGCAAAATTGCAGAAATTTCACTTATTTCAGGGAAAAAAAGAAGAAATTTTATTTATTTTGGGGCAAAAAGGCAGAAATTCCTAATATTTTCTGGCAAAAATGCAGAAATTCCCCTTATTTTGAGGTAAAAAGGCTGAAATTCCCCTTATTTGGGGGCAAAAAGGCAGAAATTTCCCTTATTTTAAGGCAAAATTGCAGAAATTTCACTTATTTGGAGGCAAAAAGACAGAAATTCTCCTTATTTTGTGGCAAAACTTAGAAATTCCACTTATTTTGGGGCAAAATTCCAGAAATTTCCCTTATTTTGGGGAAAAAATTGCAGAAATTTCACTTATTTTGGGGCAAACTTGCAGAAATTTCACTTATTTCAGGGAAAAAAGGAACAAATTTTCCTTATTTTGGGGCAAAAAGTCAGAAATTCTTAATATTTTGTAGCAAAAATGCAGAAATTCCCCTTATTTTGAGGTAAAAAGGCTGAAATTCCCCTTATTTGGGGGCAAAGAGGCAGAAATTTCCCTTATTTTGGGGCAAAATTGGAGAAATTTCACTTATTTCAGGGTAATAATTCAGAAATTCCCCTTATTTTGGGGCAAAAAAGACAGAAATTCCCTTTGTTTTGGGGGAAAAAGACAGAAATTCCATTTATTTAGAGGCAAAAAGGCAGATATTCCCCTTATTTTGGAGCCAAAATGAAGAAATTTACCTTTTTATGGCAAAAAGGTATGCATTCCCCTTACTTTCGGGATAAAAAGCAGAAATTCCCCGTATTTTGAAGCAAAATCGCAGAAATTCTCATAATTTTCAGGCAAAAAGGCAGAAATTCTCCTTATTTTGGGGCAAAAAGACAGAAGATCTTTTTTTTTTTGGGAGCAAACATTCAGAATATCTCGTTATTTTGGGGCAAAATTGCAGAAATTTCCTTTACATTGGGGCAAAATTGCAGAAATTTCCCTTATTTTGGGGCAAAAATCAGAAATTCCCCTTCTTTTGGGGCAAAATTCAAGAAATTTCCTTTATTTTGGGGCAAAATTACAGGAATTTACCTTATTTTGGGGCAAAATTGAAGAAATTTACCTTATTTGGTGCAAAATTGCAGAAATTTCACTTATTTTCAGGTAAAAAGGCTGAAATTTCCTTCATTTTGGGGCAAAAAGGGAGAAATTCCCCTTATTTTGGGGCAAAATTGCAGAAATTTCCCTTATTATTGGGAAAAATTGCAGAAATTTTCCTTATTTTAGGGCAAAATTGCAGAAATTTCACTTATTTCAGAAAAAAAAAAGCAAAAATTTTTCTTATTTTGGGGCAAAAAGGCAGAAATTTCCATTAATTTGTGGCAAAAAGGCAGAAATTCAACTTATTTTGGTGTAAAATGCAGAAATTTCACATATTTCAGGGCAAAAAGGCAGCAATTTCCCTTATTTTGGGGCAAAATTGCAGAAATTTCACTTATTTCAGTGTAATAAGTCAGAAATTCCCCTTATTTTGAGGCAAAAAAGACAGAAATTCCCTTTGTTTTGAGGGAAAAAGACAGAAATTCCACTTATTTAGAGGCAAAAATGCAGAAATTTCCCTTATTTTGGAGCAAAAATGAAGAAATTTCCCTTTTTTATGGCAAAAAGTTATGCATTCCCCTTATTTTCGTGCAAAAAGGCAGAAATTTCCCGTATTTTGGAGCATAATTGCAGAAATTCCCCTAGTTGTGGTGCAGAAAGACAGAAATTCCCTATATGTTGGGGCAAATAGACAGAAATTCTCCTTATTTTGGGGCAAAACTCAGAAATTCCACTTATTTTGGGGCAAAATTCCAGAAATTTCCCTTATTTTGGGGCAAAATTGCAGAAATTTCACTTATTTTGGGGCAAAATTGCAGAAATTTCACTTATTTCAGGGAAAAAAGGCACAAATTTTCCTTATTTTGGGGCAAAAAGTCAGAAATTCCTAATATTTTCTGGCAAAAATGCAGAAATTCCCCTTATTTTGAGGTAAAAAGTCTGAAATTTTCCTTATTTGGGGGCAAAAAAGCAGAAATTTCCCTTATTTTAAGGCAAAATTGCAGAAATTTCACTTATTTGGAGGCAAAAAGACAGAAATTCTCCTTATTTTGGGGCAAAACTTAGAAATTCTACTTATTTTGGGGCAAAATTCCAGAAATTTCCCTTATTTTGGGGAAAAAATTGCAGAAATTTCACTTATTTTGGGGCAAAATTGCAGAAATTTCACTTATTTCAGGGAAAAAAAGAACAAATTTTCCTTATTTTGGGGCAAAAAGTCAGAAATTCCTAATATTTTGTGGCAAAAATGCAGAAATTCCCCTTATTTTGAGGTAAAAAGGCTGAAATTCCCCTTATTTGGGGGCAAAGAGGCAGAAATTTCCCTTATTTTGGGGCAAAATTGGAGAAATTTCACTTATTTCAGGGTAATAATTCAGAAATTCCCCTTATTTTGGGGCAAAAAAGACAGAAATTCCCTTTGTTTTGGGGGAAAAAGACAGAAATTCCATTTATTTAGAGGCAAAAAGGCAGAAATTCCCCTTATTTTGGAGCAAAAATGAAGAAATTTACTTTTTTATGGCAAAAAGGTATGCATTCCCCTTACTTTCGGGATAAAAAGCAGAAATTCCCCGTATTTTGAAGCAAAATTGCAGAAATTCTCATAATTTTCAGGCAAAAAGGCAGAAATTCTCCTTATTTTGGAGCAAAAAGACAGAAGATCTTTTTTTTTTGGGAGCAAACATTCAGAAATTCTCGTTATTTTGGGGCAAAATTGCAGAAATTTCCTTTACATTGGGGCAAAATTGCAGAAATTTCCCTATTTTGGGGCAAAAATCAGAAATTCCCCTTCTTTTGGGGCAAAATTCAAGAAATTTCCTTTATTTTGGGGCAAAATTACAGGAATTTACCTTATTTTGGGGCAAAATTGAAGAAATTTACCTTATTTGGTGCAAAATTGCAGAAATTTCACTTATTTTCAGGTAAAAAGGCTGAAATTTCCTTCAGTTTGGGGCAAAAAGGGAGAAATTCCTCTTATTTTGGGGCAAAATTGCAGAAATTTCCCTTATTATTAGGAAAAATTGCAGAAATTTTCCTTATTTTAGGGCAAAATTGCAGAAATTTCACTTATTTCAGAGAAAAAAAGCAAAAATTTTTCTTATGTTGGGGCAAAAAGGCAGAAATTTCCATTAATTTGTGGCAAAAAGGCAGAAATTCACCTTATTTTGGTGTAAAATGCAGAAATTTCACATATTTCAGGGCAAAAAGGCAGCAATTTCCCTTATTTTGGGGCAAAATTGCAGAAATTTCACTAATTTCAGTGTAATAAGTCAGAAATTCCCCTTATTTTGAGGCAAAAAAGACAGAAATTCCCTTTGTTTTGAGGGAAAAAGAAAGAAATTCCACTTATTTAGAGGCAAAAATGCAGAAATTTCCCTTATTTTGGAGCAAAAATGAAGAAATTTCCCTTTTTTATGGCAAAAAGTTATGCATTCCCCTTATTTTCGGGCAAAAAGGCAGAAATTCCCCGTATTTTGGAGCATAATTGCAGAAATTCCCCTAGTTGTGGTGCAGAAAGACAGAAATTCCCTCTATGTTGGGGCAAAAAAACAGAAATTCTCCTTATTTTGAGGCAAAACTCAGAAATTCCACTTATTTTGGGCCAAAATTCCAGAAATTTCCCTTATTTTGGGGCAAAATTGCAGAAATTTCACTTAATTTGGGGCAAAATTGCAGAAATTTCACTTATTTCAGGGAAAAAAAGAAGAAATTATCTTTATTTTGGGGCAAAAAGGCAGAAATTCCTAATATTTTCTGGCAAAAATGCAGAAATTCCCCTTATTTTGAGGTAAAAAGGCTGAAATTCCCATTATTTGGTGGCAAAAAAGCAGAAATTTCCCTTATTTTAAGGCAAAATTGCAGAAATTTCACTAATTTGGAGGAAAAAAGACAGAAATTCTCCTTATTTTGGGGAAAAACTTAGAAATTCCACTTATTTTGGGGCAAAATTCCAGAAATTTCCCTTATTTTGGGGAAAAATTGCAGAAATTTCACTTATTTTTGGGCAAAATTGCAGAAAATTCACTTATTTCATGGAAAAAAGGAATAAATTTTCCTTATTTTCGGGCAAAAAGTCAGAAATTCCTAATATTTTGTGGCAAAAATGCAGAAATTCCCCTTATTTTGAGGTAAAAAGGCTGAAATTCCCCTTATTTAGGGGCAAAGAGGCAGAAATTTTCCTTATTTTGGGGCAAAATTGGAGAAATTTCACTTATTTCAGGGTAATAATTCAGAATTTCCCCTTATTTTGGGGCAAAAAAGACAGAAATTCCCTTTGTTTTTGGAGAAAAAGACAGAAATTCCATTTATTTAGAGGCAAAAAGGCAGAAATTCCCCTTATTTTGGAGCAAACATGAAGAAATTTACCTTTTTATGGCAAAAAGGTATGCATTCCCCTTACTTTCGGGATAAAAAGCAGAAATTCCCCGTATTTTGAAACAAAATTGCAGAAATTCTCATAATTTTCGGGCAAAAAGGCAGAAATTCTCCTTATTTTGGGGCAAAAAGACAGAAGATCTTTTTTTTTGGGGAGCAAACATTCAGAAATTCTCGTTATTTTGGGGAAATTGCAGAAATTTCTTTTACATTGGGGCAAAATTGCAGAAACTTCCCTTATTTTGGGGAAAAAATCAGAAATTCCCCTTCTTTTGGGGCAAAATTCAAAAAATTTCCTTTATTTTGGGGCAAAATTACAGGAATTTACCTTATTTTGGGGCAAAATTGAAGAAATTTAACTTATTTGGTGCAAAATTGCAGAAATTTCACTTATTTTCAGGTAAAAAGGCTGAAATTTCCTTCATTTTGGGGCAAAAAGAGAGAAATTCCCCTTATTAGGGGGCAAAATTGCAGAAATTTCCCTTATTATTGGGAAAAATTGCAGAAATTTTCCTTATTTTAGGGCAAAATTGCAGAAATTTCACTTATTTCAGAGAAAAAAAGCAAAAATTTTTCTTATTTTGGGGCAAAAAGGCAGAAATTTCCATTAATTTGTGGAAAAAGGCAGAAATTCACCTTATTTTGGTGTAAAATGCAGAAATTTCACATATTTCAGGGCAAAAAGGCAGCAATTTCCCTTATTTTGGGGCAAAATTGCAGAAATTTCACTTATTTCAGTGTAATAAGTCAGAAATTTCCCTTATTTTGAGGCAAAAAAGGAGAAATTCCCTTTGTTTTGAGGGAAAAAGACAGAAATTCCACTTATTTAGAGGCAAAAATGCAGAAATTTCCCTTATTTTGGAGCAAAAATGAAGAAATTTCCCTTTTTTATGGCAAAAAGTTATGCATTCCCCTTATTTTCGGGCAAAAAGGCAGAAATTTCCCGTATTTTGGAGCATAATTGCAGAAATTCCCCTAGTTGTGGTGCAGAAAGACAGAAATTCCCTATATGTTGGGGCAAATAGACAGAAATTCTCCTTATTTTGGGGCAAAACTCAGAAATTCCACTTATTTTGGGGCAAAATTCCAGAAATTTCCCTTATTTTGGGGCAAAATTGCAGAAATTTCACTTATTTTGGGGCAAAATTGCAGAAATTTCACTTATTTCAGGGAAAAAAAGAAGAAATTTTATTTATTTTGGGGCAAAAAGGCAGAAATTCCTAATATTTTCTGGCAAAAATGCAGAAATTCCCCTTATTTTGAGGTAAAAAGGCTGAAATTTTCCTTATTTGGGGGCAAAAAAGCAGAAATTTCCCTTATTTTAAGGCAAAATTGCAGAAATTTCACTTATTTGGAGGCAAAAAGACAGAAATTCTCCTTATTTTGGGGCAAAACTTAGAAATTCCACTTATTTTGGGGCAAAATTCCAGAAATTTCCCTTATTTTGGGGAAAAAATTGCAGAAATTTCACTTATTTTGGGGCAAAATTGCAGAAATTTCACTTATTTCAGGGAAAAAAAGAACAAATTTTCCTTATTTTGGGGCAAAAAGTCAGAAATTCCTAATATTTTGTGGCAAAAATGCAGAAATTCCCCTTACTTTGAGGTAAAAAGGCTGAAATTCCCCTTATTTGGGGGCAAAGAGGCAGAAATTTCCCTTATTTTGGGGCAAAATTGGAGAAATTTAACTTATTTCAGGGTAATAATTCAGAAATTCCCCTTATTTTGGGGCAAAAAAGACAGAAATTCCCTTTGTTTTGGGGGAAAAAGACAGAAATTCCATTTATTTAGAGGCAAAAAGGCAGAAATTCCCCTTATTTTGGAGCAAAAATGAAGAAATTTACTTTTTTATGGCAAAAAGGTATGCATTCCCCTTACTTTCGGGATAAAAAGCAGAAATTCCCCGTATTTTGAAGCAAAATTGCAGAAATTCTCATAATTTTCAGGCAAAAAGGCAGAAATTCTCCTTATTTTGGAGCAAAAAGACAGAAGATCTTTTTTTTTTTGGGAGCAAACATTCAGAAATTCTCGTTATTTTTTAGGAAAATTGCAGAAATTTCCTTTACATTGGGGCAAAATTGCAGAAATTTCCCTTATTTTGGGGCAAAAATCAGAAATTCCCCTTCTTTTGGGGCAAAATTCAAGAAATTTCCTTTATTTTGGGGCAAAATTACAGGAATTTACCTTATTTTGGGGCAAAATTGAAGAAATTTTCCTTATTTGGTGCAAAATTGCAGAAAGTTCACTTATTTTCAGGTAAAAAGGCTGAAATTTCCTTCAGTTTGGGGCAAAAAGGGAGAAATTCCCCTTATTTTGGGGCAAAATTGCAGAAATTTCCCTTATTATTGGGAAAAATTGCAGAAATTTTTCTTATTTTAGGGCAAAATTGCAGAAATTTCACTTATTTCAGAAAAAAAAGCAAAATTTTTCTTATTTTGGGGCAAATGGCAGAAATTTCCATTAATTTGTGGCAAAAAGGCAGAAATTCACCTTATTTTGGTGTAAAATGCAGAAATTTCACATATTTCAGGGCAAAAAGGCAGCAATTTCCCTTATTTTGGGGCAAAATTGCAGAAATTTCACTTATTTCAGTGTAATAAGTCAGAAATTCCCCTTATTTTGAGGCAAAAAAGACAGAAATTCCCTTTGTTTTGAGGGAAAAAGACAGAAATTCCATTTATTTAGAGGCAAGAATGCAGAAATTTCCCTTATTTTTGAGCAAAAATGAAGAAATTTCCCTTTTTTATGGCAAAAAGTTATGCATTCCCCTTATTTTTGGGCAAAAAGGCAGAAATTCCCCGTATTTTGGAGCATAATTGGAGAAATTCCCCTAGTTGTGGTGCAGAAAGACAGAAATTCCCGATATGTTGGGGCAAAAATACAGAAATTCTCCTTATTTTGGGGCAAAACTCAGAAATTCCACTTATTTCGGGGCAAAATTCCAGAAATTTCCCTTATTTTGGGGCAAAATTGCAGAAATTTCACTTATTTTGGGGCAAAATTGCAGAAATTTCACTTATTTCAGGGAAAAAAGGCAGAAATTTTCCTTATTTTGGGGCAAAAAGGCAGAAATTCCTAATATTTTCTGGCCAAAATGCAGAAATTCCCCTTATTTTGAGGTAAAAATTCTGAAATTCCCCTTATTTGGGGGCAAGAAGGCAGAAATTTCCCTTATTTTGGGGCAAAATTGCAGAAATTTCACTTATTTCAGGGTAATGAGTCAGAAATTTTCCTTATTTTGCGGCAAAAATTACAGATAATCCCTTTGTTTTGGGGGAAAAAGACAGAAATTCCACTTATTTAGAGGCAAAAAAGCAGAAATTCCCTTTATTTTGGAGCAAAAATGAAGAAATTTCCCTTTTTTAAGGCAAAAAGTTATTCATTCCCCTTATTTTCGGGCAAAAAGGCAGAAATTCCTCATATTTTGGAGCAAAATTGCAGAAATTCCCCTAATTGTGGGGCAAAAATGCAGAAATTCCTTATATGTTGGGGCAAAAAAACAGAAATTCTCCTTATTTTGGTGCAAAACTCAGAAATTCCACTTATTTTGGGGCAAAATTCCAGAAATTTCCCTTATTCTGGAACAAAATTGCAGAAATTTCACTTATTTTGTGGCAAAATTGCAGAAATTTTACTTATTTCAGGGAAAAAGTTAGAAATTTTCCTTATTTTGTGTCAAAAAGGCAGGAATTCCCCTTATTTTGAGGTAAAAAGGCTGAAATTCCCCTTATTTGAGAGCAAAAAGGCAGAAATTTCTCTTATTTTGGGGAAAATTGCAGAAATTTAACTTATTTCAGGGTAATAAGTAAGAAATTCCCCTATTTTGGGGCAAAAAAGACAGAAATTCCCTGTGTTTTGGAGGAAAAGACAGAAATTCCACTTATTTAGAGGCAAAAAGGCAGAAATTTCCCTTATTTTGGAGCAAAAATAAAGAAATTTACCTTTTTATGGCAAAAAGGTATGCATTCCCCTTACTTTCGGGATAAAAAGCAGAAATTCCCCGTATTTTGAAGCAAAATTGCAGAAATTCTCATAATTTTCGGGCAAAAAGGCAGAAATTCTCCTTATTTTGGGGCAAAAAGACAGAAAATCTACTATTTTCGGGAGCAAACATTCAGAAATTCTCGTTATTTTGGGGCAAAATTGCAGAAATTTCCTTTACATTGGGGCAAATTTGCAGAAATTTCCCTTATTTTGGGGCAAAATTGAAGAAATTTCCCTTATTTGGGGCAAAATTGCAGAAATTTCACTTATTTTCAGGTAAAAAGGCTGAAATTTCCTTTATTTTGGGGCAAAAAAGGAGAAATTCCCCTTATTGTGGAGCAAAATTGCAGAAATTTCCCTTATTATGGGGAAATATTGCAGAAATTTCACTTATTTCAGAGAAAAAAAGCAAAATTTTTTCTTATTTTGGGGCAAAAAGGCAGAAATTCCCATTATTTTGGGGCAAAAAATAGAGAAATTCACTTTGTTTTGGGGGAAAAAGACAGAAATTCCACTTATTTAGACGCAAAAAGGCAGAAATTCCCCTTATTTTGGAGCAAAAATGAAGAAATTTTCCTTTTTATGGCAAAAAAGTTTGCATTCCCCTTACTTTCGAGATAAAAGCAGAAATTCCCCGTATTTTGAAGCAAAATTGCAGAAATTCTCATAATTTTCGGGCAAAAAGGCAGAAATTCTTTTTATTTGGGGGCAAAAAGACAGAAAATCTCCTTTTTTTGGGAACAAACAGTCAGAAATTTCCCTTATTTTGGGGCAAAATTGCAGAAATTTAATTTACATTGGGGCAATATTTCAGAAATTTGCCTTATTTTGGGGGAAAATTGCAGATATTTCACTTATTTCAGGGTAATAAGTCAGAAATTCCCCTTATTTTGGGGCAAAAAAGACAGAAATTCCCTTTGTTTTGGGGGAAAAAGACAGAAATTCCACTTATTTAGAGGCAAAAAGGCAGAAATTCCCTTTATTTTGGAGCAAAAATGAAGAAATTTCCCTTTTTATGGATAAAGGTATGCATTCCCATTATTTTCAGGCAAAAAGGCAGAAATTCCCGTATTTTGGAGCAAAATTGAAGAAATTCTTCTAATTGGGCAAAAATGCAGAAATTCACTATATGTTGGGGCAAAAAGACAGAAATTCTCTTTATTTTGGGGCAAAACTCAGAAATTCTACTTATTTGGGGGCAAAATTCCAGAAATTCCCCTTGTTTTGGGAAAAATTGCAAAAATTTCACTTATTTTAGGGCAAAATTGCAGAAATTTCACTTATTTCAGAGAAAAAAGGCAGAAATTTTCATTATTTTGGGTCAAAAAGGCAAAAATTCCTAATATTTTGTGGCAAAAATGCAGAAATTCCCCTTATATTGAGGTGAAAAGGCTGAAATTCCCCTTATTTGGGGGCAAAAAGGCAGAGATTTCCCTAATTTTGGGGCAAAATTTCAGAAATTTTACTTATTTCAGGGTAATAAGTCAGAAATTTTCCTGATTTTGGGGCAAAAAAAACCAGAAAATCCCTTTATTTTGGAGGAAAAAACAGAAATTCCACTTAGTTAGAGGCAAAAAAGCAGAAATTCCCCTTATTTTGGAGCAAAAAAGAAGAAATTTCTCTTTTTTAAGGCAAAAAGTTATGCATTCTTCTTATTTTGGGGCAAAAAGGCAGAAATTCCCCGTAATTTGGAGCAAAATAGCAGAAATTCCCCTAATTGTGGGTCAAAAATGCAGAAATTCCCTATATGTTGGGGCAAAAAAAAAGAAATTCTCCTTATTTTGGGGCAAAACTCAGAAATTCCACATATTTTGGGGCAAAATTCCAGAAATTTCCCTTATTTTGGGGCAAAATTGCAGAAATTTCACTTATTTTGGGGCAAAATTTCAGAAATTTCACTTATTTCAGGGTAATAAGTCAGAAATTCCCCTTATTTTGGGGTAAAAAAGACAGAAATTTCCTTTGTTTTGGGGGAAAAAGACAGAAATTCCACTTATTTAGCGGCAAAAAGGCAGAAATTCCCCCTTATTTTGGAGCAAAAATGAAGAAATTTACCTTTTTATGTCAAAAAGGTATGCATTCCACTTACTTTCGGGATAAAAGCAGAAATTCCCCGTATTTTGAAGCAAAATTGCAGAAATTCTCATAATTTTCGGGCAAAAATGCAGAAATTCTCCTATTTTTGGGGCAAAAAGGCACAAAATCTCCTTTTTTTGGGAACAAACAGTCAGAAATTCCTCTTATTTTGGGGCAAAATTGCAGAAATTTCCTCTACATTGTGGCAAAATTGCAGATATTTCCCTTATTTTGGGGCAAAATTGAAGAAATTTCACTTATGTCAGAGTAATAAGTCAGAAATTCTTCGTATTTTGGGGCAAAAAAGACAGAAATTACCTTTGTTTTGGGGGAAAACGACAGAAATTCCACTTATTTAGAGGCAAAAAGGCAGTAATTCCCCGTATTTTGCAGCAAAATTGCAGAAATTCCCCTAATTTTGGGGCAAAAGGCAAAAATTCCCTTTATTTTGGGGCAAAAATCAGAAATTCCCCTTATTTTAGGGCAAAATTCCAGAAATATCTTTTATTTTGGGGCATAATTGCAGAAATTTACCTTATTTAAGGGCAAAATTGCAAAAATTTCCCTTATTTGGGGCAAAATTGCAGAAATTTCAGTTATTTTCAAGTAAAAAGGCTGAAATTTCCTATATTTTGGGTCAAAAAGGGAGAAATTCTCCTTATTTTGGGGCAAAATTGCAGAAATTTCCCTTATTATGGGATAAAATTGCAGAAATTTCCCTTATTTTAGGGCAAAATTGCAGAAATTTCACTTATTTCAGAGAAAAAAAGCAAAAATTTTTTTTATTTTGGGGCAAAAAGGCAGAAATTCCCATTATTTTGGGGCAAAAATGCAGAAAATCACCTTATTTTGGGGTAAAATTGCAGAAATTTCACATATTTCAGGGCAAAAAGTCAGAAATTTCTTTTATTTTGGGGCAAAATTCCTGAAATTCCCCTTGTTTTGGGAAAAATTGCAAAAATTTCACTTATTTTAGGGCAAAATTGCAGAAATTTCACTTATTTCAGAGAAAAAAGGCAGAAATTTTCCTTATTTTGGGGCAAAAAGTCAGAAATTCCTAATATTTTGTGGCAAAAATGCAGAAATTCCCCTTATATTGAGGTGAAAATGCTGGAATTCCCCTTATTTGGGGGCAAAAAGGCAGAGATTTCCCTTATTTTGGGGCAAAATTTCAGAAATTTCACTTATTTCAGGGTAATAAGTCAGAAATTCCCCTTATTTTGGGGTAAAAAAGACAGAAATTTCCTTCGTTTTTGGGGAAAAAGACAGAAATTCCACTTATTTAGAGGCAAAAAGGCAGAAATTCCCCTTATTTTGGAGCAAAAATGAAGAAATTTACCTTTTTATGTCAAAAAGGTATGCATTCCACTTACTTTCAGGATAAAAGCAGAAATTCCCTGTATTTTGAATCAAAATTGCAGAAATTCTCATAATTTTCGGGCAAAAAGGCAGAAATTCTCCTTTTTTGGGGGCAAAAAGGCACAAAATCTCCTTTTTTTGGGAACAAACAGTCAGAAATTCCTCTTATTTTGGGGCAAAATTGCAGAAATTTCCTTTACATTGTGGCAAAATTGCAGAAATTTCCCTTATTTTGGGGCCAAATTGAAGAAATTTCACTTATGTCAGGGTAATAAGTCAGAAATTCTCTGTATTTTGGAGCAAAAAGGACAGAAATTACCTTAGTTTTGGGGGAAAAAGACAGAAATTCCACTTATTTAGAGGCAAAAAGGCAGTAATGCCCCGTATTTTGCAGCAAAATTGCAGAAATTCCCCTAATTTTGGGGCAAAAGTCAAAAATTCCCTTTATTTTGGGGCAAAAATCAGAAATTCCTCTTATTTTGGGGCAAAATTCCAGAAATTTCTTTTATTTTGGGGCAAAATTGCAGAAATTTACCTTATTTTAGGGCAAAATTGCAAAAATTTCCCTTTTTTGGGGCAAAATTGAAGAAATTTCAGTTATTTTCAAGTAAAAAGGCTGAAATTTCCTATATTTTGGGGCAAAAAGGGACAAATTCTCCTTATTTTGGGGCAAAATTGCAGAAATTTCCCTTATTATGGGATAAAATTACAGAAATTTCCCTTATTTTAGGGCAAAATTGCAGAAATTTCACTTATTTCAGAGAAAAAAAGCAAAAAATTTTTTTATTTTGGGGCAAAAAGGCAGAAATTCCCATTATTTTGGGGCAAAAATGCAGAAATTCACTTTATTTGGGGGTAAAATTGCAGAAATTTCACATATTTCAGGGCAAAAAAACAGAAATTTCTTTTATTTTGGGGCAAAATTGCAGAAATTTTACATATTTCAGGGTAATAAGTCAGAAATTCCCCTTATTTTGGGGCCAAAAAGACAGAAATTCCTTTTGTTTTGGGGCAATAAGGCAGAAATTCCACATATTGAGAAGCAAAAAGGCAGAAATTCCCCTAATTTTGGAGCAAAAATGAAAAAATTTCCCTTTTTTATGGCAAAAGTTTATGCATTCCCTTTATTTTCGGGCAAAAAGGCAGAAATTCCCCGTATTTTGGGGCAAAATTGCAGAAATTCTCCTAATTGTGGTGCAAAAAGGCAGAAATTCCCTATATATTGGGGCAAAAAGACAGAAATTCTCCTTATTTGGGGCAAAACTCAGAAATTCCACTTATTTTGGGGCAAAATTGCAGAAATTTCACTTATTTTGGGGCAAAATTGCAGAAATTTCACTTATTTCAGGGAAAAAAGGCAGATTCTCCTTATTTTGGGGAAAAAGGCAGAAATTCCTAATATTTTGTGGCAAAAATGCAGAAATTCCCCTTATTTTGAGGTAAAAATGCTGAAATTCTCCTTTTTTGGGGGCAAAAAGACAGAAATTTCTCTAAATTTGGGGCAAAATTGCAGAAATTTCACGTATTGCAGGCTAATAAGTCAGAAATTTTTCTTATTTTGGGGCAAAAATGACAGAAAAATACGTTGTTTCAGAAGAAAAAGACAGAAATTCCACTTATTTAGAGGCAAAAAGGCAGAAATTCCCTTTTTTTGAGGCAAAAATGAAGAAATTTCCCTTTTTATGGCAAAAAGGTTTGCATTCCCATTATTTTCGGGCAAAAAGGCAGATATTCCCCGTATTTTAAAGCAAAATTGCAGAAATTCCCTTAATTTTGGGGCCAAAATCAGAAATTCCCCTTATTTTGGGGCAAAATTCAAGAAATTTCCTTTATTTTGGGGCAAAATAGTAGGAATTTACCTTATATTGGAGCAAAATTGCAGAAATTTCCCTTATATGTGGCAAAATTGCAGAAATTTCACTTATTTTCAGGTAAAAATGCTGAAATTTTCTTTATTTTGGGGCAAAAAGAGAGAAATTCCCCTTATTATGGGGCAAAATTGCAAAAATTTCCCTTATTATAAGGAAATGTTGCAGAAATTTCTCTTAATTTAAAGCAAAATTGCAGATATTTCACTTATTTAAGAGAAAAAAAGCAGAAATTTTTCTTATTTTGAGGCAAAAAGGCAGAAGTTACCATTATTTTGGGGCAAAATGCAGAAATTCACCTTAATTTGGGGTAAAATTGCGGAATTTTCACATATTTCAGGGCAAAAAGTCAGACATTTCCCTTATTTTGGGGCAAAAAATACAGAAATTCCCTTTGTTTTGGGGGAAAAAGACAGAAATTCCACTTATTTAGAGGCAAAAATGCAGAAATTCCCCTTATTTTGGAGCAAAAATGAAGAAATTTCCATTTTTTATGGCAAAAAGTTATGCATTTCCCTTATTTTTGGGAAAAAAGGCAGAAATTTCCCGTATTTTGGAGCAAAATTGCAGAAATTCCCCTAATTGTTGGGCAAAAAGGCAGAAATTCCCAATATGTTGGTGCAAAAAGACAGAAATTCTCCTTATTTTGGGGCAAAACTCAGAAATTCCACTTCTTTTGGGGCAAAATTCCGGAAATTTCCCTTATTTTGGGGCAAAATTGCAGAAATTTCACTTATTTTGTGGCACAATTTCAGAAATTTCACTTATTTCAGGGAAAAAAGGCAGAAATTTTTATTATTTTGCGGCAAAAAAACAGAAATTCCTAATATTTTGTGGCAAAAATGCAGAAATTCCTCTTATTTTGAGGTAAAAAGGCTGAATTCCCCTTATTTGGAGGCAAAAAGGCAGAAATTTCCCTTATTTTGAGGCAAAATTGCAGAAATTTCACTTATTTCAGGGTAATGAGTCAGAAATTTCCCTTATTTTGGGGCAAAAAAAAGAGAAATTCCCTTTGTTTTGTGGGTAAAAGACAGAAATTCTACTCATTTAGAGGCAAAAAGACAGAAATTCCCCTTATTTTGGAGCAAAAATGAAGAAATTTACCTTTTTATGGCAAAAAGTTATGCATTCCCATTATTTTCGGGCAAAAAGGCAGAAATTCCCCGGATTTTGGAGCAAAATTGAAGAAATTCCCCTAATTTTGGGGCAAAAGGCAGAAATTCCCTTTATTTGGGGGCAAAAATCAGAAAATCCCTTTATTTTGGGGCAAAATTCAAGATATTTCCTTTATTTTGGGGCAAAATTGGAAGAATTTACCTTATTTTGGGGCAAAATTGCAGAAATTTCCCTTATTTGGGGCAAAATTGCAGAAATTTCACTTATTTTCAGGAATAAAGGCTGAAATTTCCTTTATTTTGGGGCAAAAGAAAGAATTTCTTCTTATTTTGGGGCAAAATTGCAGAAATTTCTCTTATTATAGGGAAAAATTGCAGAAATTTTCTTTATTTTAGGGCAAATTGCAGAAATTTCACTTATTTCAGAGAAAAAAAGGCAAAATTTTTCTTATTTTGGGGCAAAAATGCAGAAATTCCCATTATTTTGGGGCAAAAAGGCAGAAATTCGACTTATTTTGGGGTAAAATTGCAGAAATTTCACATATTTCAGGTCAAAAAATCAGAAATTTCCCTTTTTTGGGGGCAAAATTGCAGAAATTTCACTTATTTCATGAAAATAAGTCAGAAATTTCCCTTATTTTGAGGCAAAAAAGACAGAAATTCCCTTTGTTTTGGGGGAAAAAGACAGAAATTCCACTTAGTTAGAGGCAAAAATGCAGAAATTCCGCTTATTTTGGAGCAAAAATGAAGAAATTTCCCTTTTTTATGGCAAAAAGTTATGCATTCCCCTGATTTTTGGGCAAAAAGGCAGAAATTCCCCATATTTTGGAGCAAAATTGCAAAAATTCCCCTAATTGTGGGGCAAAAAGGCAGAAATTCCCAATATGTTGGGGCCATAAGACAGAAATTCTCCTTATTTTGCGGCAAAACTCATAAATTCCACTTATTTTGGCACAACATTCCAAAATTTCGCTTATTTTGGGGCAAAATTGCAGAAATTTCACTTATTTTGGGGCAAAATTGCAGAAATTTCACTTTTTTCAGGAAAAAAAGGCAGAAATTTTTCTTATTTTGGGGCAAAAATGCAGAAATTCTTAATATTTTGTGGTAAAAATGCAGAAATTCCCCTTATTTTGAGGTAAAAAGGCTGAAATACCTTTTATTTGGGGGCAAAAAGGCAGAAATTTCCCTTATTTTGGGGCAAAAATACAGAAATTCCCCTTATTTTGTGGCAAAAAGGCAGAAATTTCTTTTATTTCGGGGCAAAATTGCAGAAATTTCACTTATTTCAGGGCATAATTTACAAATTCCTTTTATTTTGGGGCAAAAAGAGAGAAATTCTGTTTATTTTTGGGTAAAAAGGCAGAAATTTCTATTATTTTGAGGTAAAAAGGCAGAAATTCCTCTTATTTTGGGGCAAAAATGAGGAAATTTCCCTTTTTTGTGGCAAAAGTTATACATTCCCCTTACTTTCGTAATAAAAAGCAGAAATTCCCTGTATTATGAAGTAAAATTGCAGAAATTCTCATAATTTTCAGGCAAAAAAGCAGAAATTCTCTTTATTTTTGGGCAAAAGACAGAAAATCTCCTGTTTTCGGCAGCAAACAGTCAGAAATTCCCCTTATTTTGGGGCAGAATTGCAGAAATTACCTTTACATTGTGGCAAAATTGCAGAAATTTCCTTTATTTTGGGGCAAAATTGCAGAAATTTTACTTATTTCAGGGTAATAAGTCTGAAATTCCCCTTATTTTGGGGCAAAAAAGACAGAAATTCCTTTTGTTTGGGGGGAAAAAGACAGAAATTCCACTTATTTAGAGGCAAAAATGCAGATATTACCCTTATTTTTGAGCAAAAATGAAAAAATTTCCCTCTTTTATGGCAAAAGGTTATGCATTCCCTTTATTTTCGGGCAAAAAGGCAGAAATTCCCTGTATTTTGGAGCAAAATTGCAGAAATTTCACTTGTTTCAGAGAAAAAAAGCAAATTTTTTTCTTATTTTGGGGCAAAAAGGTAGAAATTCCCATTATTTTGGGGCAAAAGAGCAGAAATTCACCTTATTTTGGGGTAAAATTGCAGAAATTTCACATATTTCAGGGCAAAAAGACAGAAATTTCCCTTATTTTGGGGCAAAATTTCAGAAATTTCACTTATTTCAGGGTAATAAGTCAGAAATTTTCCTTATTTTGGGGCAAAAACGACAGAAATTCTCTTTGTTTTGGGAAAAAAGACAGAAATTCCACTTATTTAGAGGCAAAAAGGCAGAAATTACCCTTATATTTGAGCAAAAGTGAAAAAATTTCCTTTTTTTATGGCAAAGGTTATGCATTCCCTTTATTTTCGGACAAAAAGGCAGAAATTCCCTGTATTTGGGAGCAAAATTGCAGAAATTTCCCTAATTGTGGTGCAAAAAGGCAGAAATTCCCTATATGTTGGGGCAAAAAGACAGAAATTCTCCTTATTTGGGGCAAAACTCAGAAATTCCACTTATTTTGGGGCAAAATTGCAGAAATTTCCAATATTTTGGGGCAAAATTGCAGAAATTTCACTTATTTCAGGGAAAAAAAGCAGAAATTTTCTTTATTTTGGGGAAAAAGGCTAAAATTCCTAATATTTTGTGGCAAAATTGCAGAAATTCCTCTTATTTTGAGGTAAAAATGCTGAAATTCCCCTTATTTGGGGGCAAAAAGGCAGAAATTTACCTTATTTTGGGGCAAAATTGCAGAAATTTCACTTATTTCAGGGTAATAAGTCAGAAATTTTTCTTATTTTGGGGCAAAATACAGAAAGTCCCTTTGTTTTGGGGGAAAAAGACAGATATTCCACTTATTTAGAGGCAAAAAGGCAGAAATTCCCCTTTTTTTGGAGCAAAAATGAAGAAATTTCCCTTTTTAAGGCAAAAAGGTATGCATTCCCATTATTTTTGGGCAAAAAGGCAGAAATTTCCAGTATTTTGGAACAAAATTGCAGAAATTCCCTTAATTTTGGAGCAAAAGGCAGAAATTCCCTTTATTTTGAGGCCAAAATCAGAAATTCTCCATATTTTGGGGCAAAATTCCAGAAATTTCCTTTATTTTGGGGCAAAATTGCAGGAATTTACCTTATTTTGTAGCAAAGTTGCAGAAATTTCCCTTATATGGGGCAAAATTGCAGAAATTTCACTTATATTCAGGTAAAAAGGCTGAAATTCCTTATATTTGGGGGCAAAAAGGCAGAAATTTCCCTTATTTTGGGGCAAAAAGACAGAAATTCTCCTTATTTTGTAGCAAAAAGGCAGAAATTTCTTTTATTTTGGGGCCAAATTGCAGAAATTTCACTTATTTCAGGGCATAATTCAAAAATTCCTTTTATTTTGGGGCAAAAAGACAGAAAATCCATTTATTTTTGGATAAAAAGGCAGAAATTTCACTTATTTTGAGGTAAAAAGGCAGAAATTCCTCTTATTTTGGGGCAAAAATGAAGAAATTTCACTTTTTTGTGGCAAAAGGTATACCTTCCCCTTACTTTCGGGATAAATAGCAGAAATTTCCCATATTTTGAACCAAAATTGCAGAAATTTTCCTAATTTTCGGGCAAAAAGACAGAAATTCTCCTTATTTTGGGGCAAAAAGACAGAAAATCTTCTCTTTTCGGGAGCAAACTCTCAGAAATTCCTATTATTTTTGGGCAAAATTGCAGAAATTTCCTTTACATTGGGGCAAAATTGCAGAAATTTCCCTTATTTTAGGGCAAAATTGCAAAAATTTCACTTATTTCAGGGTAATAAGTAAGAAATTCCCCTTATTTTGTGGCAAAAAAGACAGAAATTCCCTTTGTTTTGGGGGAAAAAGACAGAAATTACACTTATTTAGAGGCAAAAAGGCAGAAATTCCTCTTATTTGAAGCAAAAATGAAGAAATTTCTCTTTTTATGGCAAAAAGGTATGCATTGCCATTATTTTCAGGCAAAAAGGCAGAAATTCCCCGTATTTTGGAGCAAAATTGCAGAAATTTCCCTAATTTTGGGGCAAAAGGCAAAAATTTCCTTTATTTTGAGTCAAAAATCAGAAATTCTTCATGTTTTGGGGCAAAATTCTAGAAATTTCCTTTTTTTGGGGGAAAATTACAGGAATTTACCTTATTTTAAGGCAAAATTGCAGAAATTTCCCTTATTTGGGGCAAAATTGCAAAAATTTCACTTATTTTCAGGTAAAAAGGCTGAAATTTCCTTTATTTTAAGGCAAAAAGAGAGAAATTCCCTTTATTTTGGGGAAAAAAGGCAGAAATTCACCGTATTTTGGGATAAAATTGCAGAAATTTCACATATTTCAGGGCAAAACGGCAGAAATTTCCCTTATTTTGCTGCAAAATTGCAGAAATTTCACTTATTTAAAAGTAATGAATCAGAAATTCCACTTATTTTGGGGCAAAAAAGACAGAAATTCCCTTTGTTTTGGGGGAAAAAGACAGAAATTCCACTTATTTAGAGGCAAAAAGGCAGAAATTCCCCTTATTTTGAAGCAAAAATGAAGAAATTTCCCTTTTTATGGCAAAAAGGAATGCATTCCCCTTACTATTGGGAAAAAGCAGAAATTCCCCGTATTTTGAAGCAAAATTTAAGAAATTCTCAAAATTTTCGGCCACAAAGGAAGAAATTCTCTATATTTTTTGGCAAAAAGGCAGAAATTTCTTTTATTTTGGGGCCAAATTGCAGTAATTTCACTTATTTCAGGGCATAATTCAAAAATTCCTTTTATTTTGGGGCAAAAAGACAGAAAATCTGTTTATTTTGGGGGAAAAACACAGAAATTCCACTTATTTAGAGGCAAAAAGGCAGAAATTCCCTTTATTTCGGAGCAAAAATGAAGAAATTTCCCTTTTTATGGCAAAAAGGTATGCCTTCCCATTATTTTCGGGCAAAAAGGCAGAAATTCCCTGTATTTGGAGCAAAATTGCAGAAATTCCCCTAATTTTGGAACCAAAGGCAGAAATTCCCTTTATTTTGGGGCAAAAATCAGAAATTCCCTTTATTTTGGGAAAAAAATTCCTAAAATTTCCTTTACACTGGGGCAAAATTGCAGAAATTTCCCTTATTTGGGGCAAAAGTGCAGAAATTTCAGTTATTTTCAGGTAAAAATGCTGAAATTTCCTTTATTTTGGGGCAAAAAGGGAGAAATTCCCCTTATTTATGGGCAAAATTGCAGAAATTTCTCTTATTATGGGATAAAATTGCAGAGATTTCCCTTATTTTTGGGCAAATTTGCAGAAATTTCACTTATTTCAGAGAAAAAAAGCAAAAATTTTTCTTATTTTGGGGCAAAAAGGCAGAAATTCCCATTATTTTGGGGCAAAAAGGCAGAAATTCACCTTATTTTGGGGTAAAATTGCAGAAATTTCCCATATTTCAGGTCAAAAAGGAAGAAATTTTTTTTATTTTGGGGTAAAATTGCAGAAATTTTACATATTTCAGGGTAATAAGTCAGAAATTCCCCTTATTTTGGGGCAAAAAAGACAGAAATTCCCTTTGATTTGAGGCAAAAGAGAAGAAATTCCACTTATTGAGAAGCAAAAAGGCAGAAATTCCCCTAATTTTGGAGAAAAAATAAAGAAATTTCTCTTTTTTATGACAAAAGGTTATGCATTACCCTTATTTTCGGGCAAAAAGACAGAAATTCCCCGTATTTTGGAGCAAAATTGCAGAAATTCCCCTAATTGTGGTGCAAAAATGCAGAAATTCCCTATATGTTGGGGCAAAAAGACAGAAATTCTCCTTATTTGGGGCAAAACTCAGAAATTCCACTTATTTTGGGGCAAAATTACAGAAATTTCACTTATTTTGGGGCAAAATTGCAATAATTTCTCTTATTTCAGGGTAAAAAGGCAGGAATTTTCCTTATTTTAGGGAAAAAGGCAGAAATTCCTAATATTTTGTGGCAAAAATGCAAAAATTCCCCTTATTTTGAGGTAAAAATGCTGAAATTCCCCTTATTTGAGGGCAAAAAGACAGAAATTCCCCTTATTTTGGGGCAAAAAAGACAGAAATTCCCATTGTTTTGGGGGAAAAAGACAGAAATTCCACTTATTTAGAGGCAAAAAGGCAGAAATTCCCCTTTTTTTGGAAAAAAATGAAGAACTTTCTCTTTTTATGGCAAAAAGGTATGCATTCCCATTATTTTCGGGCAATAGGGCAGAAATTCCCCGTATTTTGGGCAAAATTGCAGAAAATCCCTTAATTTTGGGGCAAAAGGTAGAAATTCCCTTTATTTTGTGGCCAAAATCAGAAATTCCCCTTATTTTGGGGCAAAATTCAAGAAATTTCCTTAATTTTGGGGCAAAATTGCAGGAATTTACCTTATTTTGGAGCAAAATTGCAGAAATTTCCATTATATGGGGCAAAATTACAGAAATTTCACTCATTTTCAGCTAAAAAGGCTGAAATTTCCTTTATTTTGGGGCAAAAAAAGGAGAAATTCCCCTTATTTTTGAGCAAAATTGCAGAAATTTCTCTTATTATGGAGAAATATTGCAGAAATTTCCATTAATTTATAGCAAAATTGCAGAAATTTTACTTATTTCAGAGAAAAAAAGCAAAAATTTTATTTATTTTGGAGCAAAAAGGCTTAATTTCCAATATTTTGCGGCAAAAAGGAAGAAATTCACCTTATTTTGGGGTAAAATTGCAGAAATTTCACATATTTCAGGGTAAAAAGGCAGAAATTTCTCATATTTTGTGGCAAAAAATACAGAAATTCCCTTTGTTTTAAGGGAAAAAGAAAGAAATTCCACTTATTTAGAGGCAAAAAGGCAGAAATTCCCATTATTTTGGAGCAAAAATGAAGAAATTTCTCTTTTTTATGGCAAAAAGTTATGCATTCCCCTTATTTTCGGGCAAAAAGGCAGAAATTCCCCATATTTTGGAGCAAAATTGCAGAAATTCCCCTAATTGTGGGGCAAAAATGCTGAAATTCCCCATATGTTAGGGCAAAAATACAGAATTTCTCCATATTTTGGGGCAAAACTAAGAAATTCCAATTCTTTTGGGGCAAAATTCCCGAAATTTCCCTTATTTTGGGGCAAAATTTCAGAAATTCCTCTCAATTTGAGGTAAACAGGCTGAAATTCCCCTTATTTGGGGCAAAATTGCAGAAATTTCACTTATTTCAGGGTAATGAGTCAGATTTCCCATTATTTTGGGGCAAAAAAAAAGAAATTCCCTTTGTGTTGTGGGAAAAAGACAGAAATTCCACTTATTTAGCGGCAAAAAGTCAGAAATTCCCCTTATTTTTGAGCAAAAATGAAGAAATTTCATTTTTTACAGCAAAAAGGTATGCATTTCCATTATTTTCGGGCAAAAAGGCAGAAATTCCTTGTATTTTGGAGCAAAATTGCAGAAATTCCCCTAATTTTGGGGCAAAAGGCAGAAATTCCCTTTATTTTGGGACAAAAATCAGAATCCCTTTATTTTGGGGCAAAATTCAAGAAATTTCCTTTATTTTGGGGCAAAATTGCAGGAATTTACCTTATTTTGGGGCAAAATTGCAGAAATTTCCCTTATTTGGGGCAAAATTGCAGAAATTTCACTTATTTTCAGAAAAAAAAGGCTAAAATTTCCTTTATTTTGGGGCAAAAAATGAGAAATTCCCCTTATTTTGGGGCAAAATGGCAGAAATTTCCCTTATTATGGGGAAAAATTGCAGAAATTTTCCTTATTTTAGGGCAAAATTGCAGAAATTTAACTTATTTCAGAGAAAAAAAGCAAAAATTTTTCTTATTTTTGTGCAAAAAGGCAGAAATTCCCATTATTTTGGGGAAAAATGCAGAAATTCGACTTATTTTGTGGTAAATTTGAAGAAATTTCACATATTTCAGGGCAAAAAGGCAGAAATTTCCCTTATTTTGAGGCAAAATTGCAGAAATTTCAATTATTTCATGGTAATAAGTCAGAAATTCCCCTTATTTTGGGGCAAAAAAGACAGAAATTCCCTTTGTTTTAGGGGAAAAAGACAGAAATTCCACTTATTTAGAGGCAAAAAGGCAGAAATTCCCTTTATTTTGGAGCAAAAATGAAGAAATTTCCCTTTTTTATGGCAAAAAGTTATGCATTCCTCTTATTTTCGGGCAAAAGGGCAGAAATTCTCTGTATTTTGGAGCAAAATTGCAGAAATTCCCCTAATTTTGAGGCAAAAAGGCAGAAATTCCCAATATGTTGGGGCAAAAAGACAGAAATTCTCCTTATTTTGGGGCATAACTCAGACATTCCACTTATTTTGGGGCAAAATTCCAAAATTTCGCATATTTTGGAGCAAAATTGCAGAAGTTTCTCTTATTTTGGGGCAAAATTGCAGAAATTTCACATATTTCAGTGAAAAAAGGCAGAAATTTTCCTTATTTTAAGGCAAAAATGCAGAAATTCTTAATATTTTGTGGCAAAAATGCAGAAATTCCCCTTTTTTTGAGGTAAAAAGGCTGAAATTCTGTTTATTTTTGGGTAAAAAAGCAGAAATTTCACTTATTTTGAGGTAAAAATGCAGAAATTTCTCTTATTTTGGGGAAAAATGAAGAAATTTCTCTTTTTTGTGGCAAAAGGTATACATTCCCCTTACTTTCGAATTAAAAAGCAGAAATTCCCCGTATTTTGAAGAAAAATTGCAGAAATTCTCCTAATTTTTGGGCAAAAAGACAGAAATTCTCCTTATTTTGGAGCAAAAAGACAGAAAATCTTCTTTTTTCGGGAGCAAATTGTCAGAAATTTCCCTTATTTTGGGGCAAAATTGCAGATATTTCCTTTACATTGGGGCAAAATTGCAGAAATTTCACTTATTTTAGGGTAATAAGTAAGAAATTCCTCTTATTTTGGGGCAAAAAAGACAGAAATTCTCTTTGTTTTGGGAGAAAAAGACCAAAATTCCACTTATTTAGAGGCAAAAAAGCAGAAATTACCGTTATTTTTGAGCAAAAATAAAAAAATTTTCCATTTTTAGGGCAAAAAGTAATGCATTACCCTTATTTTCGGGCAAAAAGACAGAAATTCTCCGTATTTTGGAGCAAAATTGCAGAAATTCCCCTAATTGTGGGGTAAAAAGGCAGAAATTCCCTATATATTGGGGCAAAAACACAGAAATTCTTCTTATTTTAAGGCAAAACTCAGAAATTCCACTTATTTTGGGGCAAAATTCCAGAAATTTCCCTTATTTTGGGGCAAAATTGCAGAAATTTCCTTTAATTTGGGGCAAAATTGCAGAAATTTCACTTATTTCAGAGAAAAAAAAAAGAAAAATTTTTCTTATTTTGGACAAAAAGGCAGAATTTCCCATTATTTTAGGGCAATAATGCAGAAATTCACCTTATTTTGGGGGTAAAATTGCAGAAATTTCACATATTTCAGGGCAAAAAGGCAGAAATTTCTTTTATTTTGGGGCAAAATTGTAGAAATTTCACTTATTTTGGGGCAAAATTGCAGAAATTTCACTTATTTGAGGGAAAAAAGGCAGAAATTTTCCTTAATTTGGGGCAAAAATGCAGAAATTCTTAATATTTTGTGGCAAAAATGCAGAAATTCCCTCTTATTTTGAGGTAAAAACGCTGAAATTCCCCTTATTTGGGGGCAAAAAGGCAGAAATTTCCCTTATTTTGGGGCAAAAAGACTGTAATTCTCCTTATTTTGTGGCAAAATGGCAGAAATTTCTTTTATTTTGGGACAAAATTGCAGAAATATCACTTATTTCAGGGCATAATTCAAAAATTCCTATTATTTTGAGGCAAAAGTACAGAAATTCCATTTATTTTTGGGTAAAAAGGGAGAAATTCAATTATTTTGAGGTAAAAAGCAGAAATTCCTTTTATTTTGGGGCAAAAATAAAGAAATTTCCTTTTTTTGTGGCAAAAGGTATACATTCCCCTTACTTTCGGGATAAAAAGCAAAAATTCCCCATATTTTGAAGCAAAATTGCAGAAATTTTCATAATTTTCGGGCAAAAAAGCAGAAATTCTCCTTATTTTGGGGCAAAAAGACAGAAAATCTCCTTTTTTCGGGAGCAAACAGTCAGAAATTCCTCTTATTTTGGGGCAAAATTGCAGAAATTTCCTTTACACTGTGGCAAAATTGCAGAAATTTCCCTTATTTTGGGGCAAAATTGCAGAAATTTCACTTATTTCAGGGTAATAAGTCAGAATTTTCCCTTATTTTGGGGCAAAAAAGACAGAAATTCCCTTTGTTTTGGGAGAAAAAGACAGAAATTCCACATAGTTAGAGGCAAAAATTCAGAAATTCCCCTTATTTTGGAGCAAAATTGCAGAATTCCCAAATTTTGGGGCAAAAGGCATAAATTCCCGTTATTTTGGGGCAAAAATCTGAAATTCTCCTTATTTTGGGGCAAAAATAAAGAAATTTCTTTTATTTTGGGGCAAAATTGCAGGAATTTACCTTATTTTGGTGCAAAATTGCACAAATTTCCCATATTTGGTGCAAAATTGCAGAAAATTCAGATATTTTATAGTAAAAAGGCTGAAATTTTCTTTATTTTGGGGCAAAAAGGAAGAAATTCCCCTTATTTTTGGGCAAAATTGCAGAAATTTCCCTTGTTATGGGAAAAAATTGCAGAAATTTCCCTTATTTTAGGGCAAAATTGCAGAAATTTCACTTATTTCGGAGAAATAAAGCAAAAATGTTTTTTATTTTGAAGCAAAAAGAAAGAAATTTCCATTATTTTAGGGCAAAAAGGCAGAAATTCACCATATTTTGGGGTAAAATTGCAGAAATTTCACATATTTCAGGGCAAAAAGGCAGAAATTTCCCTTATTTTGGGGCAAAATTGCAGAAATTTCACTTATTTCAGGGTAATAAGTCAGAAATTCCCCTTGTTTTGGGGCAAAAAAAACAGAAATTCCACATATTTAGAGGCAAAAGGGCAGAAATTCCCCTTATTTTGGAGCAAAAATTAAGAAATTTCCCTTTTTTATGGCAAAAAGTTATGCATTTCCCTTATTTTTGGGAAAAAAGGCAGAAATTCCCCGTAATTTGGAGCAAAATTGCAGAAATTCCCCTAATTGTGGAGCAAAAAGGCAGAAATTCACTGTATGTTGGGGCAAAAAGACAGAAATTCTCCTTATTTTGGGGCAAAACTCAAAAATTCCACTTCTTTTAGGGCAAAATTCCAGAAATTTCCCTTATTTTGGGGCAAAATTGCAGAAATTTTACTTATTTTGGGGCAAAATTGCAGAAATTTCACTTATTTCAGGAAAAAAAGGCAGAAATTTTCCTTATTTTGGGGCAAAAAAACAGAAATTCCTAATATTTTGTGGCAAAAATGCAGAAATTCCTCTTATTTTGAGGTAAAAAAGCTGAATTCCCCTTATTTGGGGGCAAAAAGGCAGAAATTTCCCTTATTTTGTGGTATAATTGCAGAAATTTCACTTATTTCAGTGTAATATGTCAGAAATTCCCCTTATTTTGGGGCAAAATAGAGAGAAATTCCATTTGTTTTGTGGGAAAAAGACAGAAATTCCACTTATTTAGAGGCAAAAAGGCAGAAATTCCATTTATTTTGGAGCAAAAATGAAGAAATTTCATTTTTTTTGGCAAAAAGGTATGCATTCCCATTATTGTCGGGCAAAAAGGCAGAAATTCCCCGTATTTTGGAGCAAAATTGCAGAAATTCCCCTAATTTCGGGGCAAAAGGCAGAAATTCCCTTTATTTTGGGGCAAAAATCAGAAAATCCCTCTATTTTGGGGCAAAATTCAAGAAATTTCCTTTATTTTGGGCCAAAATACAGGAATTTACCTTATTTTGGAGCAAAATTGCAGAAATTTCCCTTATTTGGGGCAAACTTGCAGAAATTTCCCTTATTTTGGGCCAAAATTGCAGAAATTTCACTTATTTCAGTGTAATAAGTCAGAAATTCCCCTTATTTTGAGGCAAAAAAGAAAGAAATTCCCTTTGTTTTGGGGGGAAAAGAGAAATTTCACTTAGTTAGAGGCAAAAATGCAGAAATTCCCCTTATTTTGGAGCAAAAATGAAGAAATTTTCCTTTTTATAGCAAAAAGATATGCATTTCCATTATTTTCGGGCAAAAAAGCAGAAATTCCCCGTATTTTGGAGCAAAATTGCAGAAATTCCCAAATTTTGGGGCATAAGGCAGAAATTCCCCTTATTTTGGGGCAAAATTCAAAAATTTCCTTTATTTTGGCGCAAAATTGAAAGAATTTATCTTATTTTGGTGCAAAATTGCAGAAATTTCCCTTATTTGGGGCAAAATTGCAGAAAATTCACTTATTTTCAGGTAAAAAAGCTGAAATTTCCTCTATTTTGAGACAAAAAGGGAGAAATTCCCCTTATTTTGGGGCAAAATTGCAGAAATTTCCCTTGTTATGGGAAAAATTGCAGAAATTTCCCTTATTTTAGGGCAAAATTGCAAAAATTTCACTTATTTCTGAGAAAGAAAGCAAAAACTGTTTCTTATTTTGGGGCAAAAAGGCAGAAATTCCCATTATTTTAGGGCAAAAAGGCAGAAATTCACCTTATTTAGGGGTAAAATTGCAGAAATTTCACATATTTCAGGGCAAAAAGGAAGAAATTTCCCTTATTTTGGGACAAAATTGCAGAAATTTCACATATTTCAGGGCAAAAAAGCAGAAATTTCCCTTATTTTGGGGCAAAAATACAGAAATTCCCGTTGTTTTGGGGGAAAAAGACAGAAATTCCACTCATTTAGAGGAAAAAGGCAGAAATTCCCCTTATTTTGGAGCAAAAATGAAGAAATTTCCCTTTTTTGTGGCAAAAAGTTATGCATTTCTCTTATTTTTGAGAAATAAGGCAGAAATTCCTCAAATTTTGGAGCAAAATTGCAGAAATTCCCCTAATTGTGGGGCAACAAGGCAGAAATTCCCTATATGTTGGGGTAAAAAGACAGAAATTCTGCTTATTTTTGGGCAAAACTCAGAAATTCCACTTCTTTTGGGGCATAATTCCAGAAATTTCCCTTATTTTGACGAAAAATTGCAGAAATTTCACTTATTTTGGGGCAAAATTGCAGAAATTTCACTTATTTCAGGCAAAAGATGCAGAAATTTTCCTTATTTTTGGGCAAAAAACCAGAAATTCCTAATATTTTGTGGCAAAAATGCAGAAATTCCTTTTATTTTGAGGTAAAAAGGCTGAATTCCCCTTATTTGGGGGCAAAAAGGCAGAAATTTCCCTTATTTTGGGGCAAAATTGCAGAAATTTCACTTATTTCAGGGTAATAATTCAGAAATTCCCCTTATTTTGGGGCAAGAAAGACAGAAATTCCCTTTGTTTTTGGGGAAAAAGACAGAAATTCCACTTATTTAGAGGCAAAAAGGCAGAAATTCCCCTTATTTTGGAGCAAAAATGAAGAAATTTCATTTTTTATGGCAAAAAAGTATGCATTCCAATTATTTTCCGGAAAAAAGGCAGAAATTCCCCGTATTTTGGAGCAAAATTGCAGAAATTTCCCTAATTTTTCGGCCAAAGGCAGAAATTCCCTTTATTTTGGGGCAAAAATCAGAAAATCCCTTCATTTTGGGGCAAAATTCAAAAAATTTCCTTAATTTTGGGGCAAAATTGAAGGAATTTACCTTATTGTGTGGAAAAATTGCAGAAATTTTCCTTATTTTAGGGCAAAATTGCAGAAATTTCACTTATTTCAGAGAAAAAAAGCAAAAATTTTTCTTATTTTGGGGCAAAAAGGCAGAAATTCGACTTATATTGGGGTAAAATTTCAGAAATTTCACATATTTCAGGGCAAAAATGCAGAAATTTTTCTTATTTTTGGGCAAAATTGCAGAAATTTCACTTATTTCATGGTAATAAGTAAGAAATTCCCCTTATTTTGGGGCAAAAAAGACAGAAATTCCCTTTGTTTTGGGGGAAAAAGACAGAAATTCCACTTATTTAGAGGCAAAAAGGCAGAAATTCCCCTTATTTTGGAGCAAAAATGAAGAAATTTCCCTTTTTTATGGCAAAAAGTTATGCATTCCCGTTATTTTCGGGCAAAAAGGCAGAAATTCTCTGTATTTTGGAGCAAAATTGCAGAAATTCCTATAATTGTGGGGTAAAAAGGCAGAAATGTTCAATATGTTGGGGCAAAAAGACAGAAATTCTCCTTATTTTGAGGAATAACTCAGAAATTCCACATATTTTGGTGCAAAATTCCAAAATTTCTCTTATTTTGGGGCAAAATTGCAGAAATTTCACTTATTTTGGGGCAAAATTGCAGAAATTTCACTTATTTTAGGGAAAAAAGGCAGAAATTTTTTTTTATTTTGGGGCAAAAATGCAGAAATTCTTAATATTTTGTGGCAAAAACGCAGAAATTCCCCTTATTTTGTGGTAAAAAGGCCGAAATTCCTTTTATTTGGGGGCAAAAAGGCAAAAATTTCCCTTATTTTTAGGCAAAAAGACAGAAATTCCGTTTATTTTTGGGTAAAAAGGCAGAAATTTCACTTATTTTGGGGTAAAAGGCAGAAATTCCTCTTATTTTGGGGCAAAAATTAAGAAATTTCTCCTTTTTGTGGCAAAAGGTATACATTCCCCTTACTTTCGGGATAAAAAGCAGAAATTCCCCGTATTTTGAAGCAAAATTGCAGAAATTCTCCTAATTTTCGGGCAAAAAGACAGAAATTCTCCTTATTTTGTGTCAAAAACACAGAAAATCTTTTTTCGGGATCAAACTGTCAGAAATTCCCCTTATTTTTGGGGCAAAATTGCAGAAATTTCCTTTATTTTGGGGCAAAATTGCAGGAATTTACCTTATTTTGGGGCAAAATTGCAGAAATTTCACTTATTTCAGGGTAATAAGTCAGAAATTCCCCTTATTTGGGGCAAAAAAGAAAGAAATTCCCTTTTTTTGGGGGAAAAAGACTGAAATTCCACTTATTTAGAGGCAAAAACGCAGAAATTCCCCTTATTTTGGAGCAAAAATGAAGAAATTTCTCTTTTTATGGCAAAAAGGTATGCATTCCCATTATTTTCAGGCAAAAAGGCAGAAATTCCCCGTATTTTGGAGCAAAATTGCAGAAATTCCCCTAATTTTGGGACAAAAGAAGAAATTCCCTTTATTTTAGGGCAAAAATCAGAAATTCCCCATATTTTGGGGGAAATTCTAGAAATTTCCATTTTTGGGGGGCAAAATTACAGGAATTTACCTTATTTTGGGGCAAAATTGCAGAAATTTCCCTTATTTGGGGCAAAATTGCAGAAATTTCACGTATTTTCAGGTAAAAAGGCTGAAATTTCCTATATTTTGGGGCAAAAAGAAAGAAATTCCCTTTATTTTGGGGCAAAATTGCAAACAATTCCCTTATTATAGAAAAAAATTGCAGAAATTTCCCTTATTTTAGGGCAAAATTGCAGAAATTTCACTTATTTCAGAGAAAAAAAGCAAAATTTTTTCTTATTTTGGGGCAAAAAAGCAGAAATTCCCATAATTTTAGAAAAAAAGGCAGAAATTCATCGTATTTTAAAGTAAAATTGCAGAAATTTCACATATTTTAGGGCAAAAAGGCAAAAATTTCCCTTATTTTGGGGCAAAAATAAAGAAATTTCACTTATTTCAGAGAAAAAAGCAAAAATTTTTCTTATTTTGGGGCAAAAAGGCAGAAATTCCCATTATTTTGGGGCAAAAAGGCAGAAATTCACCTTATTTTGGGGTAAAATTGCAGAAATTTTAAATATTTCAGGGAAAAAGGCAGAAATTTTCCTTATTTTGGGGCAAAAAAGACAGAAATTCCCTTTGTTTTGGGCAAAAAAAGACAGAAATTCTACGTATTTAGAGGCAAAAAGGCAGAAATTCCCTTTGTTTGGAGCAAAAATGAAGAAATTTCCCTTTTTTATGGGAAAAAGTTATGCATTCTCCTTATTTTCGGGCAAAAAGGCAGAAATTCCCTATATTTTGGAGCAAAATTGCTAAAATTCCCCTAATTGTGGGGCAAAAATGCAGAAATTCCCTATATGTTGGGGCACAAAGACAGAAATTCTCCTTATTATGGGGCAAAACTCAGAAATTCCACTTATTTTGGGGCAAAATTCCAAAAATTTCCCTTTTTGGGGCAAAATTGCAGAAATTTCACTTATTTTGGGGCAAAATTGCAGAATATTGACTTATTTCAGGAAAAAAAGACAGAAATTTTCCTTATTTTGGGGCAAAAAAGCAGAAATTCCTAATATTTTGTGGCAAAAATGCAGAAATTCCCCTTATTTTGAGGTGAAAAGTTTGAAATTCCTTTTATTTGGGGGCAAAAAGGTAGAAATTTCCCTTATTTTGGGACAAAATTGCAGAAATTTCACTTATTTCAGGATAATAAGTCAGAAAATTTCCTTATTTTGGGGCAAAAAATACAGAAAATCCCTTTGTTTTGGAGGAAAAAGACAGAAATTCCACTTATTTAGAGGCAAAAAAGCAGAAATTCCCCTTATTTTGGAGCAAAAAAGAAGAAATTTCCCTTTTTTAAGGCAAAAAGGTATGCATTGTTTTTGTTTACAGGCAAAATGGCAGAAATTTCCCATATTTTGGAGCAAAATTGCAGAAATTCCATTAATTGTGGGGCAAAAATGCAGAAATTCCTTATATGTTGGGGCAAAAAGACAGAAATTCTCCTTATTTTGCGGCAAAACTCAGAAATTCCACTTATTTTGGGGCAAAATTCCAGAAATTTCCCTTATTCTTGGGCAAAATTGCAGAAATTTCCCTTATTTTGGGGCAAAAAGCAGAAATTCTCCTTATTTTGAGGTAAAAAGGCTGAAATTCCCTTTATTTGGGTGCAAAAAGGCAGAAATTTCTCTTATTTTGGGGCAAAATTGCAGAAATTTCCCTTATTCTTGGGCAAAATTGCAGAAATTTCCCTTTTTTTGGAGCAAAATTGCAGAAATTTCACTTATTTCAATGAAAAAAGGCAGAAATTTCCCTTATTTTGGGGCAAAAAGCAGAAATACTCCTTATTTTGAGGTAAAAAGGCTGAAATTCCCTTTATTTGGGGGCAAAAAGGCAGAAATTTCCCTTATTTTGGGGCAAAATTGCAGAAATTTCACTTATTTCAGGGTAATAAGTCAGAAATTCCCTTTATTTTGGGGCAAAAAAAACCCAGAAATTCCCTTTTTTTTGCGGAAATGACAGAAATTCCACTTATTTAGAGGAAAAAGGCAGAAATTTCCCTTATTTTGGAGCAAAAATGAAGAAATTTACCTTTTTATGGCAAAAAGGTATGCATTCCCATTTTTTTCGGGCAAAAAGGCAGAAATTCCCTGTATTTTGGAGCAAAATTGCAGAAATTCCCCTAATTTTGGGGCAAAAGCCAGAAATTCCCTTTATTTTGGGGCAAAAATCAGAAATTCCCATTATTTTGGGGCAAAATTCCAGAAATTTTCTTTATTTTGGGGCAAAATTGCAGGAATTTACCTTATTTTGGGGCAAAATTGCAGAAATTTTCTTTATTTGGGGCAAAATTGCAGAAATTTCACTTATTTTCAGGTAAAATGGCTGAAATTTCCTTTATTTTGGGGCAAAAAGGAGAAATTCCCTTTTTTTGGGGGCAAAATTGCAGACATTTCCCTTATTATAGAATAATAATTGCAGAAATTTCCCTTTTTTTAGGGCAAAATTGCAGAAATGTCACTTATTTCAGAGAAAAAAATTTTTTTCTTATTTTAGGGCAAAAAGGCAGAAATTTCCATTATTTTGGGGGAAAAAGGAGGAAATTCACCGTATTTTGGGGTAAAATTGCAGAAATTTCACATATTTCAGGGCAAAAAGGCAGAAATTTCCCTTATTTTAGGGTAATAAATCAGAAATTCCCTTTATTTTGGGGCAAATAAGACAGAAATTTCCTTTGTTTTGGAGGAAAAAGACAGAAATTCCACTTATTTAGAGGCAAAAACGCAGAAATTCCCCTTATTTTGGAGCAAAAATGAAGAAATTTTCCATTTTTATGGCAAAAAGTTATGCATTCCCTTTATTTTCGGGCAAAAAGACAGAAATTCCTCGTATTTTGGAGCAAAATTGCAGAAATTCCCCTAATTGTGGGGCAAAAAGGCAGAAATTCCTTATATGTTATGGCAAAAAGACAGAAATTCTCCTTATTTTGGGGCAAAACTCAGAAATTTCATTTATTTTGGGGCAAAATTCAAGAAATTTCACTTATTTTGGGGCAAAATTGCAGAAATTTCACTTATTTTGGGGCAAAATTGCAGAAATTTCACTTATTTCTGAGAAAAAAAGCAAAAATTTTTCTTATTTTTTGGGCAAAAGGCAGAAATTCCCATTATTTTGGGGCAAAAAGGCAGAAATTCACCTTATTTTGGGGTAAAATTGCAGAACTTCACATATTTCAGGGCAAAAAGCAGAAATTTCTCTTATTTTGAGGCAAAATTGCAGAAATTTCACTTATTTTGGGGCAAAATTGCAGAAATTTCACTTATTTCAGGGAAAAAAGGCAGAAATTTACCTTATTTTGGGGCAAAAATGCAGAAATTCTTAATATTTTGTGGCAAAAATGCAGAAATTCCCCTTATTTTGAGGTAAAAAGGCTGAAATTCTTCTTATTTGGGGGCAAAAAGGCAGAAATTTCTTTTATTTTGGGGCAAGAAGGCAGTAATTCCCCTTATTTTGTGGCAAAAACGCAGAAATTTCTTTTATTTTGGGGCAAAATTGCAGATATATCACTTATTTCAGGGAATAATTCAAAAATTCTTTTTATTTTGTTGCAACAAGACAGAAATTCCATTTATTTTTGGGTAAAAAGGGAGAAATTTCACTTATTTTGAGGTAAAAAGGCAGAAATTCCTCTTATTTTGGGTCAAAAATTAAGAAATTTCCCCTTTTTTGTGGTAATAGTTATACATTCCCCTTACTTTCGGGATAAAAAGCAGAAATTCCCCGTATTTTGAAGCAAAATTGCAGAAATTCTCATAATTTTCGGGCAAAAAGGCAAAATTCCCTTAATTTTAAGGCAAAAGAAGAAATTCCCTTTATTTTGGGGCAAAAATCAGAAATTCCCCTTTTGTTGGGGCAAAATTCAAGAAATTTCCTTTATTTTGGTGCAAAATTGCAGCAATTAACCTTATTTTGGGGCAAAATTGCAGAAATTTCCATTATTTGTGGCAAAATTGCAGAAATTTCACTTATTTTCAGGTAAAAAGGCTGAAATTTCCCTAATTTTCGGGCAAAAAGTGAGAAATTCCTCTTATTTTGGGGCAAAATTGCAGAAATTTCCCTTATTTTGGGAAATATTGCAGAAATTTCCCTTAATTTGAGGCAAAATTGCAGAAATTTCACTTATTTCAGAGAAAAAAAGCAAATTTTTTTCTTATTTTGGGGCAAAAAGGCAGAAATTCCCCTTAATTTGGAGCGAAATGAAAAAATTTCCCTTTTTTATGGGAAAAAGTTATGCATTCCCCTTATTTTCGGGCAAAAAGGCAGAAATTCCCCATATTTTGGAGCAAAATTGCAGAAATTCCCTTAATTGTAAGGCAAAAATGCAGAAATTCCCTATATGTTAGGGCAAAAAGACAGAAATTCTCCTTATTTTTGGGCAAAACTCAGAAATTCCACTTATTTTGGGGCAAAATTCCAAAAATTTCCCTTATTTTTGGGCAAAATTGCAGAAATTTCACTTATTTTGGGGCAAAATTGCAGAAATTTCACTTATTTCAGGGAAAAAAGACAGAAATTTTCCTTATTTTGAGGCAAAAAAGAAGAAATTCCTAATATTTTGTGGCAAAAATGCAGAAATTCCCCTTATTTTGAGGTTAAAAGGCTGAAATTCCCCTTATTTGGGTGCAAAAAGGCAGAAATTTCCCTTATTTTGGGACAAAATTGCAGAAATTTCACATATTTCAGGGTAATAAGTCAGAAATTCCCTTTATTTTGGCGCAAAAAAGACAGAAAATCCATTTGTTTTGGAGGGAAAAAACAGAAATTCCACTTATTTAGAGGCAAAAAAGCAGAAATTCCCCTTATTTTGGAGTAAAAATGAAGAAATTTCATTTTTTTATGGGAAAAAGTTATGCATTCCCCTTATTTTCGGGCAAAAAGGCAGAAATTCCTAGTATTTTGGAGCAAAATTGCAGAAATTCCCCTAATTGTGGGGCAAAAATGCAGAAATTCCCTATATGTTGGGGCAAAAAGACAGAAATTCTCTTTATTTTGTGGCAAAACTCAGAAATTCCACTTATTTTGGGGCAAAATTCCAAAAATTTTCCTTATTTTGAGGCAAAATTGCAGAAATTTCACTTATTTTGGGGCAAAATTGCAGAAATTTGACTTATTTCAGGGAAAAAAGACAGAAATTTTCCTTATTTTGGGGCAAAAAGGCAGAAATTCCTAATATTTTTTGGCAAAAATGCAGAAATTCCCCTTATTTTGAGGTGAAAGGGCTCAAATTCCACTTATTTGGGGGCAAAAAGGCAGAAATTTCACTTACTTTGGGACAAAATTCCAGAAAATTCACTTATTTCAGGGTAATAAGTCAGAAAATTTCCTTATTTTGGGGCATAAAAAACAGAAAATCCCTTGTTTTAGAGGAAAAAGACAGAAATTCCACTTATTTAGAGGCAAAAAAGCACAAATTCCCCTTATTTTGGAGCAAAAATGAAGAAATTTCCCTATTTTAAGACAAAAAGGTATGCATTCTTTTTATTTACGGGCAAAAAGACAGAAATTTCTCATATTTTGGAGCAAAATTGCAGAAATTCCCCTAATTGTGGGGCAAAAATGCAGAAATTTTCTATATGTTGGAGCAAAATACAGAAATTCTCCTTATTTTTGGGCAGAACTCAGAAATTCCACTTATTTTGGGGCAAAATTTCAGAAATTTCCCTTATTCTTGGGCAAAAAGGCAGAAATTTCCTTTATTATGGGGCAAAATTGCAGAAATTTCACTTATTTCAGGGTAATAAGTTAGAAATTCCCCTATTTTGGGGCAAAAAAGACAGAAATTTCCTTTGTTTTGGGGGAAATGACAGAAATTCCACTTATTTAGAGGCAAAAAGGCAGAAATTTCCCTTGTTTTGGAGCAAAAATGAAGAAATTTAACTTTTTATGGCAAAAAGGTATGCATTCCCATTATTTTCGGGCAAAAAGGCAGAAATTCGCCGTATTTTGGAGCAAAATTGCAGAAATTCCCCTAATTTTGTGGCAAAAGCCAGAAATTCCCTTTACTTTGGGGCAAAATTCAGAAATTCCCCTTATTTTGGGGAAAAATTCCAGAAATTTCCTTTATTTTGGGGCAAAATTGCAGGAATTTACCTTATTTTGGGGCAAAATTGCAAAAATTTCACTTATTTCAGTGTAATAAGTCAGAAATTCCCCTTATTTTGGGGCAAAAAAGACAGAAATTTCCTTTGTTTTGGGGGAAATGACAGAAATTCCACTTATTTAGAGGCAAAAAGGCAGAAATTTCCCTTATTTTGGAACAAAAATGAAGAAATTTACCTTTTTATGGCAAAAAGGTATGCATTCTTATTATTTTCGGGCAAAAAGGCAGAAATTCGCCGTATTTTGGAGCAAAATTACAGAAATTCCCCTAATTTTGTGGCACAAGCCAGAAATTCCCTTTATTTTGGGGCAAAAATCAGAAATTCCCCTTATTTTGGGGCAAAATTCCAGAAATTTCCTTTATTTTGGGGCAAAATTGCAGGAATTCACATTATTTTGGGGCAAAATTGCAGAAATTTCCTTTATTTGGGGCAAAATTGCAGAAATTTCACTTATTTCCTGGTACAAAGGCTGAAATTTCCTTTATTTTGGGGCAAAAAGGGAGAAATTCCCCTTATTTTGGGGCAAAATTGCAGAAATTTCCCTTATTATGCAATAAAATTGCAGAAATTTCACTTATTTTACGGCAAAATTGCAGAAATTTCACTTATTTCAGAGAAAAAAGCAAAAATTTTTCTTATTTTGGGCCAAAAAGGCAGAAATTCCCATTATTTTGGGGCAAAAAGGCAGAAATTCACCTTATTTTGGGGTAAAATTGCAGAAATTTCACATATTTCAGGGCAAAAAGGCAGAAATTTCCCTTATTTTGGGGCAAAATTGCAGAAATTTCACTTATTTCAGGGTAATGAGTCAGAAATTCCCCTTATTTTGGGTCGAAAAAGACAGAAATTCCCTTTGTTTAGGGTGAAATGACAGAAATTCCACTTATTAGAGGCAAAAAGGCAGAAATTCCCTTATTTTGGAGCAAAAATGAAGAAGTTTACCTTTTTTATGGCAACAAGTTATGCATTCCCCTTATTTTCGGGCAAAAAGACAGAAATTCTTGTATTTTGGAGCAAAATTGCAGAAATTCCCCTAATTGTGGGGCAAAAAGGCAGAAATTCCCTATATGTTGGGGAAAAAAAACAAAAATTCTCCTTATTTTAGGGCAAAACTCACAAATTCTAAAATTTAGTTCAAAATTCCAGAAATTTCCCTCTTTTTTGGGGCAAAATTGCAGAAATTTCATTTATTTTGGGGCAAAATTGCAGAAATTTCACTTATTTCAGGGAAAAAAGCAGAAATTTTTCTTATTTTGGGGCAAAAAGGAAGAAATTCCTAATATTTTGTGCCAAAATCCAAAAATTCCCTTTATTTTGAGGTAAAAATGCTAAAATTCCATTTATTTAGGGGCCAAAAGCAGAAATTTCCCTTATTTTTGGGCAAAATTGCAGAAATTTCACTTATTTCAGGGTAATGAGTCAGAAATTCCTCTTATTTTGGGGCAAAAAAGAGAGAAATTCCCTTTGTTTTGGGGGAAATGACAGAAATTCCACTTATTTAGAGGCAAAAAGGCAGAAATTTCCCTTATTTTGGAGCCAAAATGAAGAAATTTACCTTTTTATTGCAAAAAGGTATGCATTCCCATTATTTTCAGTCAAAAACGCAGAAATTTGCCGTATTTTGGAGCAAAATTGCAGAAATTCCTCTAATTTTGGGGCAAAAGCCAGAAATTCCCTTTATTTTGGGGCAAAAATCAGAAATTCATCTTATTTTGGGGCAAAATTCCAGAAATTTTTTTTATTTGGGGGCAAAATTGCAGGAATTTACCTTATTTTGGGGCAAAATTGCAGAAATTTCCTTTATTTGGGGCAAAATTGCAGAAATTTCACTTATTTTCTGGTAAAAAGGCCGAAATTTCCTTTATTTTGGGGCAAAAAAAGAGAAATTCCCCTTATTTTGGGGCAAAATTGCAGAAATTTCCCTTATTATGCAATAAAATTGCAGAAATTTCACTTATTTAAGGGCAAAATTGCAGAAATTTCACTTATTTCAGAAAAAAAAGCAAAAATTTTTCTTATTTTGGGGCAAAAAGGCAGAAATTCCCATTATTTTGGGGCAAAAAGGCAGAAATTCACCTTATTTTGGGGTAAAATTGCAGAAATTTCAAATATTTCAGGGCAAAAAGGCAGAAATTTCCCTTATTTTGGGGCAAAATTACAGAAATTTCACTTATTTCATGGTAATAAGTAAGAAATGCCCCTTATTTTGGGTCAAAAAAGACAGAAATTCCCATTGTTTTGGGGGAAATTACAGAAATTCCACTTATTTTGAGGCAAAAAGGCAGAAATTCCTCTTATTTTGGAGCAAAAATGAAGAAATTTCCCTTTTTTATGGCAACAAGTTATGCATTCCCCTTATTTTCGGGCAAAAAGACAGAAATTCCCCGTATTTTGGAGCAAAATTGCAGAAATTCCCCTAATTGTGGGGCAAAAAGGCAGAAATTCCCTATATGTTGGGGCAAAAAGACAAGAATTCTCCTTATTTTGGGGCAAAACTCAGAAATCCCAAATATTTGTGCAAATTCCAGAAATTTCTTTTATTTTGGGGCAAAATTGCAGAAATTTCATTTATTTTGGGGCAAAATTGCAGAAATTTCACTTATTTCAGGGTAAAAAGGCAGAAATTATACTTATTTTGGGGCAAAAAGGCAGAAATTCCTAATATTTTGTGCCAAAATTCAAAAATTCCCCTTATTTTGAGGTATAAATGCTGAAATTCCCCTTATTTGGGGGCCAAAGGCAGAAATTTCCCTTATTTTTGGGCAAAATTGCAGAAATTGCACTTATTTCAAGGTAATGAGTCAGAAATTCCTCTTATTTTGGGGCAAAAAAAAGAAAAATTCCCTTTGTTTTTTGGGAAAAAAACAGAAATTCCACTTATTTAGAGGCAAAAAGGCAGAAATTCCCCTTATTTTGTAGCAAAAATAAAGATATTTCTCTTTTTTGTGGCAAAAAATATACATTCCCCTTAATTTCAGGATAAAAAGCAGAAATTCCCCGTATTATGAAGCAAAATTGCAGAAATTCTCATAATTTTCGGGCAAAAAGGGAGAAATTCTCCTTATTTTGGGGCAAAATTTCAGAAATTTCCTTTACAATGGGGCAAAATTGCAGAAATTTGACTTATTTCAGGGAAAAAAGACAGAAATTTTCCTTATTTTGGGGCAAAAAGGCAGAAATTCCTAATATTTTGTGGCAAAAATGCAGAAAGTCCCCTTATTTTGAGGTGAAAAGGCTGAAATTCCCCTTATTTTGGGGCAAAAAGGCAGAAATTTCCCTTATTTAGGGACAAACTTGCAGAAATTTCACTTATTTCAGGGTAATAAGTCAGAAAATTTCCTTATTTTGGGGCAAAAAAGACAGAAAATCCCTTTGTTTTGGAGGAAAAAGACAGAAATTCCTCCTATTTAAAGGCAAAAAAGCAGAAATTCCCATTATTTTGGAGCAAAAGTGTAGAAATTTCCCTTTTTTAAGGCAAAAAGTTATGCATTCTTTTTATTTACGGGCAAAAAGGCAGAAATTTCCCATATTTTGGAGCAAAATTGCAGAAATTCCCCTAATTTTGGGGCAAAAATGCAGAAATTCCCTATATGTTGGGGCAAAAAGACAGAAATTCTCTTTATTTTGGGGCAAAACTTAGAAATTCCACTTACTTTGGGGCAAAATTCCAGAAATTTCCCTTATTCTTGGGCAAAATTGCAGAAATTTCACTTATTTTGGGGCAAAATTGCAGAAATTTCACTTCTTTCAGTGAAAAAAGGCAGAAATTTTTCTTATTTTGGGGCAAAAAGGCAGAAATTCTCCTTATTTTGAGGTAAAAAGGCTGAAATTCCCCTTATTTGAGGGCAAAAAGGGAGAAATTTCCCTTTTTTGGGGCAAAATTGCAGAAATTTCACTTATTTCAGGGTAATAAGTCAGAAATTCCCCTTATTTGGGGGCAAAAATGACAGAAATTCCCTTTGTTTTGGGAGAAATGACAGAAATTCCACTTATTTAGAGGCAAAAAGGCAGAAATTTCCCTTATTTTGGAGCAAAAATGAAGAAATTTACCTTTTTATGGCAAAAAGGTATGCATTCCCATTATTTTCGGGCAAAAAGGCAGAAATTCCCTGTATTTTGGAGCAAAATTGCAGAAATTCCCCTAATTTTGGGGCAAAAGCCAGAAATTCCCTTTATTTTGGGGCAAAAATCAGAAATTCCCGTTATTTTGTGGCAAAATTCCAGAAATTTTCTTTATTTTGGGGCAAAATTGCAGGAATTTACCTTATTTTGGGGCAAAATTGCAGAAATTTTCTTTATTTGGGGCAAAATTGCAGAAATTTCACTTATTTTCTGGTAAAAAGGCTGAAACTTCCTTTATTTTGGGGCAAAAAGAGAGAAATTCTCCTTATTTTGGGGCAAAATTGCAGAAATTTCCTTTATTATGCGATAAAATTGCAGAAATTCCACTTATTTTAGGGCAAAATTGCAGAAATTTCACTTATTTCAGAGAAAAAAAGCAAAAATTTTTCTTATTTTGGGGCAAAAAGGCAGAAATTCCCATTATTTTGGGGCAAAAACGCAGAAATTCAATTTATTTTGGGGTAAAAATGCAGAAATTTCACATATTTCAGGGCAAAAAGGCAGAAATTTCCCTTATTTTGGGGCAAAATTGCAGAAATTTCACTTATTTCAGGGTAATAAGTCAGAAATTCCCCTTATTTTGGGGCAAAAAAGACAGAAATTCCCTTTGTTTTGGAGGAAAAAGACAGAAATTCCACTTATTTAGAAGCAAAAAGGCAGAAATTCCCCTTATTTTGGAGCAAAAATGAAGAAATTTCCCTTTTTTATGGCAACAAGTTATGCATTCCCCTTATTTCCGGGCAAAAAGACAAAAATTCCCCGTATTTTTGAGCAAAATTGCAGAAATTCCCATAATTGTGGGGCAAAAAGGCAGAAATTCCCTATATGTTTGGGGAAAAAGACAAAAATGCTCTTTATTTTGGGGCAACCCTCAGAAATTCCAAATTTTGGTGCAAAATTCCAGAAATTACCCTTATTTTGCGGCAAAATTGCAGAAATTTCACTTATTTCAGGGTAATGAGTCAGAAATTCCTCTTATTTTGGGGCAAAAAAGAGAGAAATTCCCTTTGTTTTTTGTGAAAAAGACAGAAATTCCATTTATTAGGGGCAAAAAGGCAGAAATTCCCCTTATTTTGGAGCAAAAATGAAGAAATTTCCCTTTTTTGTGGCAAAAAATATACATTATCTTACTTTCGGGATAAAAAGCAGAAATTCCCCGTATTTTGAAGCAAAATTGCAGATATTCTCATAATTTTCGGGCAAAAAGGCAGAAATTCTCCTTATTTTTGGGCAAAATTGCAGAAATTTCCTTTACATTGGGGCAAAATTGCAGAAATTTGACTTATTTCAGGGAAAAAAGACAGAAATTTTCCTTATTTTTGGGCAAAAAGGCAGAAATTCCTAATATTTTGTGGCAAAAATGCAGAAATTCCCCTTATTTTGAGGTGAAAAGGCTGAAATTCCCTTTATTTTGGGGCAAAAAGGCAGAAATTTCCCTTATTTTGTGACAAAATTGCAGAAATTTCACTTATTTCAGGGTAATAAGTCAGAAAATTTCCTTATTTTGGGGCAAAAAAGACAGAAAATCCTTTTGTTTTGGAGGAAAAAGACAGAAATTCCACTTATTTAGAGGCAAAAAAGCAGAAATTCCCCTTATTTTGGAGTAAAAATGAAAAAATTTCTTTTTTTAAACCAAAAAGGTATGCATTCTTTTTATTTACGGGCAAAAAGGCAGAAATTTCCTGTATTTTGGAGCAAAATTGCAGAAATTTCCCTAATTTTGGGGCAAAAATGCAAAAATTCCATATATGTTGGGGCAAAAAGACAGAAATTCTCTTTATTTTGTGGTAAAACTTAGAAATTCCACTTATTTTGGGGCAAAATTCCAGAAATTTTTCTTATTCTTGGGCAAAATTGCAGAAATTTCACTTATTTTTGGGCAAAATTGCAGAAATTTCACTTATTTCAGTGAAAAAAGGCAGAAATTTCCCTTATTTTGGGGCAAAACGGCAGAAATTCTCCATATTTTGAGGTAAAAAGGCTGAAATTTCCCTTATTTGGGGGCAAAAAGGAAGAAATTTCCCTTATTTTGGGGCAAAATTGCAGAAATTTCACTTATTTCAGGGTAATAAGTCAGAAATTCCCCTTATTTTGGGGCAAAAAAGAAAAAAATTCCCTTTGTTTCAGGGGAAATGGCAGAAATTCCACTTACTTAGAGGCAAAAAGGCAGAAATTTCCCTTATTTTGGAGCAAAAATGAAGAAAATTACCTTTTTATGGCAAAAAGTTATGCATTCCCATTATTTTCGGGCAAAAAGGCAGAAATTCCCCTTATTTTGGAGCAAAATTGCAGAAATCCCCTAATTTTGGGGCAAAAGCCAGAAATTCCCTTTATTTTGGGGCAAAAATCAGAAATTTCCCTTATTTTGGGGCAAAATTCCAGAAATTTCCTTTATTTTGGGGCAAAATTGCAGGTATTTACCTTATTTTGAGGCAAAATTGCAGAAATTTCCATTATTTGGGGCAAAATTGCAGATATTTCACTTATTTTCAGGTAAATAAGCTGAAATTTCCTTTATTTTGGGGCAAAAAGGGAGAAATTTCCCTTATTTTGGGGCAAAATTGCAGAAATTTCCTCTATTATGCGATAAAATTGCAGAAATTTCACTTCTTTTAGGGTAAAATTGCAGAAATTTCACTTATTTCAGAGAAAAAAAGCAAAAATTTTTCTTATTTTGGGGCCAAAAGGCAGAAATTCCCATTATTTTGTGGCAAAAAGGCAGAAATTAACCTTAATTTGGTGTAAAATTGCAGAAATTTCACTTATTTCAGGGTAATAAGTCAGAAATTCCCCTTATTTTGGGGCAAAAAAGACAGAAATTCCCTTTGTTTTGGGGGAAAAAGACAGAAATTCCACTTATTTAGAGACAAAAAGGCAGAAATTCTTCTTATTTTGGAGCAAAAATGAAGAAATTTCCCTTTTTTATGGCAACAATTTATGCATTCCCCTCATTTTCTGGCAAAATACAGAAATTCCCCGTAATTTGGAGAAAAATTGCAGAAATTCCATTAATTGTGGGGAAAAAGGCAGAAATTCCCTATATGTTGGGGCAAAAAGACAAAAATTCTTCTTATTTTGGGGCAAAACTCAAAAATTCCAAAAATGGTGCAAAATTCCAGAAATTTCCCTTATTTTGGGGCAAAATTGCAGAAATTTCACTTATTTCAGGGTAATGAGTCAGAAATTTTTTTTATTTTGAGGCAAAAAAGAGAAATTCCCTTTGATTTTTGGGAAAAAGACAGAAATTCCACTTATTTAGAGGCAAAAAGGCAGAAATTCCCATTATTTTGGAGCAAAAATAAAGAAATTTCCTTTTTTTGTGGCAAAAAATATACATTCACCTTACTTTCGGAATAAAAAGCAGAAATTCCCCGTATTTTGAAGCAAAATTGCAGAAATTCTCATAATTTTCGGGAACATAAAGGCAGAAATTCTCTTTATTTTGGGCTAAAAAGACAGAAAATCTCCTTTTTTCGGGAGCAAACAGTCAGAAATTTTCCTTATTTTGGGGCAAAATTGCAGAAATTTCCTTTACATTGGAGCAAAATTGCAGAAATTTCCCTTATTAAGGGAAAAAATTGGAGAAATTTTTTTTATTTTAGGGCAAAATTGCAGAAATTTTACTTATTTCAGAGAAAAAAAGCAAAAATTTTTCTTATTTTGGGGAAAAAAGGCAGAAATTCCCATTATTTTGGGGCAAAAAAACAGAAATTCACCTTATTTTGTGGTAAAATTGCAGAAATTTCACATATTTCAGGGCAAAAAGTTAGAAATTTTTCTTATTATGGGTCAAAAAGGCAGGAATTCCCCTTATTTTGAGGTAAAAAAGCTGAAATTCCCCTTATTTGAGGGCAAAGAGAATGAAATTTCCCTTATTTTGGGGCAAAATTGCAGAAATTTCACTTATTTCAGGGTAATAAGTCAGAAATTCCCCTTATTTTTGGGCAAAAAAGACAGAAATTCCCTTTGTTTTCGGAGAAAAAGACAGAAATTCCACTTATCTAGAGGCAAAAAGGCAGGAATTCTGTTTATTTTGGAGCAAAAATGAAGAAATTTCCCTTTTTATGGCAAAAAGGTATTCATTCCCATTATTTTCAGGCAAAAAGGCAGAATTCCCCGTATTTTAAAGCAAAACAGAAGAAATTCCCCTAATTTTGGGGCAAAAGGCAGAAATTCCTTTTATTATGGGGCAAAAATCAGAAATTCCCCTCATTTTGGGGCAAAATTCTAGAAATTTCCTTTTTTGGGGGGCAAAACTGCAGGAATTTACCTTATTTTGAGGCAAAATTGCAGAAATTTCCCCTATTTGGGGCAAAAATTCAGAAATTTCACTTATTTTCAGGTAAAAAGGCTGAAATTTCCTTTATTTTGGGGCAAAAAGGGAGAAATTCCCTATATTTTGGGGCAAAATTGCAGACATTTACCTAATTATGGGGAAAAATTGCAGAAATTTCCCTTATTTTAGGGCATAATTGCAGAAATTTCACTTATTTCAGAGAAAAAAAGCAAAATTTTTTCCTATTTTGGGGCTAAAATGAGGAAAATTCCAATTATTTTGGGGCAAAAAGGCAGAAATTCACCTTATTTTAGGGTAAAATTGCAGCAATTTCACATATTTCAGGGCAAAAAGGCAGGAATTTCCCTTATTTTGGGGCAAAATTGCAGAAATTTCATTTATTATAGGATAAAATTGTAGTAATTTCACTTATTTCAGGGAAAAAGGCAGAAATTTTCTTTATTTTGGGGAAAAAATTAAGAAATTCTTAATATTTTGTGGCAAAAATGCAGAAATTCCCCTTATTTTGAGGTAAAAAGGCTGAAATTCCCCTTATTTTGAGGTAAAAAGGCTGAAATTCCCCTTATTTGGGGGCAAAAAGGCAGAAATTTCTCTTATTTTTGGGCAAAAAGACAGAAATTCCCCTTATTTTGTGGCAAAAATGTAGAAATTTCTTTTATTTTGGGGCAAAATTGCAGAAATACCACTTATCTCAGGGTATAATTCAAAAATTCCTTTTATTTTGTTGCAAAAAGACAGAAATTCCATTTATTTTTGGGTGAAAAAAAGAAATTTCACTTATTTTGAGCTAAAAAGGCAGAAATTCCTCTTATTTTGGGGCAAAAATTAAGAAATTTCCCTTTTTTGTGGAAAAAGGTATACATTCCCCTTACTTTCAGGATAAAAAGCAGAAATTCCCCATATTTTGAAGCATAATTGCAGAAATTCTCATAATTTTCAGGCAAAAAAGGAGAAATTCTCCTTATTTTGGAGCAAAAATACAGAAAATCTCCTTTTTTCGGGAGCAAACAGTCAGAAATTCCCTTTATTTTGGGGCAAAATTGCAGAAATTTCCTTTACATTGGGGCAAAATTGCAGAAATTTCCCTTAGTTTGGGGCAAAATTGCAGATATTTCCCTAATTGTTGGGCAAAAAGCCAGATTCCCTATATGTTGGGGCAAAATACAGAAATTCTCCGTATTTTATGGCAAAACTCAGAAATTCCACGTATTTTGGGGCAAAATTCCAGAAATTTCTCTTATTTTGGGGCAAAATTGCAGAAATTTCCCTTATTTGGGGCAAAATTGCAGAAATTTCATTTATTTTCAGGTAAAAAGAATGAAATTTCCTTTATTTTGGGGCAAAAATGGAGAAATACCCTTTATTTTAGGGCAAAATTGCAGACATTTTCCTTATTATGGGGAAAAATTGCAGAAATTTCCCTTATTTTAGGGCAAAATTGCAGAAATTTCACTTATTTCAGAGAAAAAAAGCAAAAATTTTTTTTATTTTTGGGCAAAAAAGGCAGAAATTCACCTTATTTTGGGGTAAAATTTCAGAAATTTCACATATTTCAGGGCAAAAAGGCAGAAATTTCCCTTATCCTGGGGCAAAATTGCAGAAATTTCACTTATTTTAGGGTAATAAGTCAGAAAATCCTCTTATTTTGGGGCAAAAAAGACAGAAATTCCCTTTGGTTTGGGGGAAAAAGACAGAAATTCCACTTATTTAGAGGCAAAAAGGCAGAAATTCTTATTTTGGAGCAATAATGAAGAAATTTTCCTTTTTTATGGCAACAAGTTCTACATTCCCCTTATTTTCGGGCAAAAAGACAGAAATTTCCCGTATTTTGGAGCAAAATTGCAGAAATTCCCCTAATTGTGGGGCAAAAAGGCAGAAATTCCCTATATGTTGGGGCAAAAAGACAAAAATTCTCCTTATTTTGGGGATAAACCCAGAAATTCCACTTATTTTGGTGCAAAATTCCAGAAATTTCCCTTATTTGGGGGCAAAATTGCAGAAATTTCACTTATTTTGGGGCAAAATTGCAGAAATTTCACTTATTTCAGGGAAAAAAGGCAGAAATTATACTTATTTTGGGGCAAAAATTCAGAAATTCCTAATATTTTGTGCCAAAATTCAGAAATTCCCTTTATTTTGAGGTAAAAATTCTGAAATTCCCCTTATTTGGGGGCAAGAAGGCAGAAATTTCCTTTATTTTGGGGCAAAATTGCAGAAATTTCACTTATTTCAGGGTAATGAGTTAGAAATTCCTTTTATTTTGGGGCAAAAAAGAGAGAAATTCCCTTTGATTTTTAGGAAAAAGACAGAAATTCTACTTATTTAGAGGCAAAAAGGCAGAAATTCCCCTTATTTTGGAGCAAAAATGAAGAAATTTCCCTTTTTTGTGGCAAAAAATATACATTTCCCTTACTCTTGGGATAAAAAGCAGAAATTCCCCGTATTTTGAAGCAAAATTGCAGAAATTCTCATAATTTTTGGGAAAAAGGCAGAAATTCTCCTTATTTTGGGGCAAAAAGACAGAAAATCTCCTTTTTTCGGGAGCAAACAGTCAGAAATTCTCCTTATTTTAGGGTAGAATTGCAGAAATTTCCTTTACATTGGGGCAAAATTGCAGACATTTCCCTTATTAAGGGAAAAATTGCAGAAATTTCCCTTATTTTAGGGCAAAATTGCAGAAACTTTACTTATTTCAGAGAAAAAAAGCAAAAATTTTTTTATTTTGGGGCAAAAAGGCAGAAATTCCCATTATTTTGAGGGAAAAAGGCAGAAATTCAACTTATTTTGGGGTAAAATTGCAGAAATTTTACATATTTCAGGGCAAAAAGTCAGAAATTTTCCTCATTCTGGGGCAAAATTTCAGAAATTTCACTTATTTCAGGGTAATAAGTCAGAAATTCCCCTTATTTTGGGGCAAAAAGACAGAAATTCCCTTTGTTTTGGGGGAAAAAGAGAGAAATTCCACTTATCTACAGGCAAAAAGGCAAAAATTCCTCTTATTTTGGAGCAAAAATGAAGAAATTTCCCTCTTTATGGCAAAAAGGTATGCATTCCCATTATTTTTAGGCAAAAAAGCAGAAATTCCCCGTATTTTGGAGCAAAATTAAAGAAATTCCCCTAATTTTGGGGCAAAAGGCAGAAATTTCCTTTATTTTGGGGCAAAAATCAGAAATTCCCCTTATTTTGGTGCAAAATTCAAGAAATTTTTTTTTATTTTGTGGCAAAATTGCAGGAATTTACCTTATTTTGGGGCAAAATTGCAGAAATTTCCCTTATTTGGGGCAAAATTGCAGAAATTTCACTTATTTTCAGGTAAAAAGACTGAAATTTCCTTTATTTTGGGGCAAAAATGGAGAAATACCCTTTATTTTAGGGCAAAATTGCAGACATTTTCCTTATTATGGGGAAAAATTGCAGAAATTTCCCTTATTTTAGGGCAAAATTGCAGAAATTTCACTTATTTCAGAGAAAAAAAGCAAAATTTTTTTTTAATTTGGGGCAAAAAGGCAGAAATTCTCATTATTTTGGGGCAAAAAGGCAGAAATTCACCTTATTTTGGGGTAAAATTGCAGAAATTTCACATATTTCAGGGCAAAAAGGCAGAAATTTCCCTTATCCTGGGGCAAAATTGCAGAAATTTCACTTATTTTAGGGTAATAAGTCAGAAAATCCTCTTATTTTGGGGCAAAAAAGACAGAAATTCCCTTTGGTTTGGGGGAAAAAGACAGAAATTCCACTTATTTAGAGGCAAAAAGGCAGAAATTCTTATTTTGGAGCAAAAATGAAGAAATTTTCCTTTTTTATGGCAACAAGTTATGCATTCCCCTTATTTTCAGGCAAAAAGACAGAAATTTCCCGTATTTTGGAGCAAAATTGCAGAAATTCTCCTAATTGTGTGGCAGAAAGGCAGAAATTCCCTATATGTTGGGGCAAAAAGACAAAAATTCTCCTTATTTTGGGGCAAAACTCAGAAATTCCACTTATTTTGGTGCAAAATTCCAGAAATTTCCCTTATTTTGGGGCAAAATTGCAGAAATTTCACTTATTTTGGGGCAAAATTGCAGAAATTTCACTTATTTCAGGGAAAAAAGGCAGAAATTATACTTATTTTGGGGCAAAAATTCAGAAATTCCTAATATTTTGTGCCAAAATTCAGAAATTCCCTTTATTTTGAGGTAAAAATTCTGAAATTCCCCTTATTTGGGGGCAAGAAGGATGAAATTTCCCTTATTTTGGGGCAAAATTGCAGAAATTTCATTTATTTTGGGGCAAAATTGTAGAAATTTCACTTATTTCATGGAAAAAAGCAGAAATTTTCCTTATTTAGGGGAAGAAATTAAGAAATTCTTAATATTTTGTGGCAAAAATGCAGAAATTCCCCTTATTTTGAGGTAAAAAGGCTGAAATTCCCCTTATTTTGAGGTAAAAAGGCTGAAATTCCCCTTATTTGTGGGCAAAAGGCAGAAATTTCTCTTATTTTGGGGAAAAAAGACAGAAATTCCCCTTATTTTGTGGCAAAAAGGTAGAAATTTCTTTTTTTTGAGGCAAAATTGCAGAAATATCACTTATTTCAGGGTATAATTCAAAAATTCCTTTTATTTTGTTGCAAAAAGACAGAAATTCCATTTATTTTTGGGTAAAAAAGGAGAAATTTCACTTATTTTGAGGTAAAAAGGCAGAAATTCCTCTTATTTTGGGGCAAAAATTAAGAAATTTCCCTTTTTTGTGGAAAAAGATATACATTCCCCTTACTTTCGGGATAAAAACAGAAATTCCCCGTATTTTGAAGCATAATTGCAGAAATTCTCATAATTTTCGGGCAAAAAAGCAGAAATTCTCCTTATTTTGGAGCAAAAATATAGAAAATCTCCTTTTTTCGAAAGGAAACAGTCAGAAATTCCCCTTATTTTGGGGCAAAATTGCAGAAATTTCCTTTACATTGGGGCAAAATTGCAGAAATTTCCCT